>NW_025113139.1:102617-179288 GCF_010416935.1 Polistes fuscatus
ATGGATATTGTAGTGCGTCATATGAACGGTGTAGATCCGAAATCGTACTGACAGTGTTGTCTCGCCGTGTAATTTTTATAGATCTTTTGTCAACTGGATCACCAACCATGATAACAGCAACCTCATCAACAGTTGGAGCGTTGAATCTACCAGCATGTTCACCTAATGGTACTTTGTCGGCTTTTATGACGATTTGATAATTGTCATTTTGCAGTCGTGGCGAAACTCTTTTGATCAATTGAATTAGTTGATTGTGATCTTCTAAAAAATTTTCCAATAATATCACAATTGCTCTTTCCTCTGCTTGTTCAATAAAATTATACAGGCACCGAGTCGTCACGCGCTCTTCACAATCGCCCATAAAATAAATTTGAAGAAATTTCGGATTGTTATCAGGCATTAGCATCAGTGATCCGATTTTATGGTACACCTGGCCTTGAATTTTGAATGTAGTTTCAAAATTACGTCCATCGGATGCACGATCGCAAATTTTAGTTGCCCCAAATGACGTCATTTGGAAGCAAGAATTAAATGGTGAGTTAATAGTTTTTTTAGATCTTCATCACTTAGTTCTACTTCTAATATTGAATTATTGGTATGCTTCGTTTCGTATTTCTTATCTTTAAACCAGCATTCGGCTGCAGTGTGGAAGCGTACGCCTTTGCCTTTCTTTTTACAAGTTTCGCATGGTGTTCTTTCTGTCTTTTCTTTGTTATCGTAATTCTTATTCCTTTTTATACCAGGGTTGCTCTTGAGAACTAGATATTCTAATTTCGTTATTTCATTATATAAATCTTCTGTCTCTCTTAATTTTTCTCTATCAATCCTATCAGCTACAAAAATTGGCAGGCCAGTTGCAATTAAATCAATTAACGTTCCATCGTCCATCGATCTTCCTGCTTCTAATAAAAGTTTCTCTTTCTTTATCGCATAATCAAGCAAAGGACCCGTTTGATATCTAAACGACAGAGCATATCTTATCCTAGACCAACCTTTGCTGACGAATGTTTTGCAGAAGATTCTTTTCCACTCTTCCCAACTTGCTTCAATCGTAAGTTTTAACAATGTACAACTGTACTAATCTGCGGCGCTCTTATCCATGAATGATTTCAAGATTTCAATTTTTTTATAGTCCTCAGAGATGTCAAATCGTTCACACTCTTTTTCGAAACTCGTGATCCATTGATCTGCGTCTAAATTCCTTCATCAAATCTCCCAATCATGAATTGTTCTGCCCTTTTTCCTGTACTTTCCGACTGTATTTGGCTCTTTTCGAGCAACTTTTCTAACATTTTCATCAGTGGTTGTTCTGAAGTTTGTGACCTATCCTCCGGTTTCTCCAGTATCTCCTCTAGGAACAATCCCTTTATGTGTAAATTCCCTCCTTCGTCTAAGTAAACGTTCGCTAATTCTTCTGTTAAATCGATCCATACTCTCTTTATTTGGTGCCTTCTCGTTAACGAATTTTTTATCTTATTAAATATCGGTTGTGCCATAATTTCTTTGTGTTGTGTAACTGGTTGATACTCATCTGGAATTGCATATTCGTGGCCATTCGATGTGCCGATTGAGGTTATACAGAGCACATTCTTTTTCTGATCATCTGTCCCTTTAATCGTAAAAGTAAATTGCAACTGCTCCATCTTTATTCTTATTTTCTTTTTTCCTTTCTGTTGTGAATTCCAACGAGAATGTTTTTTATAATGTCTTATTTATTGTGCAGGTTATGGGTAGATAATAGGTAGAATTGTTTCTCTGTAATAACAAAGATTTTATTTTATTTTGAACCAAATAATAATGTAGCAACTTAGACTAATTATTTATCTTACCTGTAATAACAAAGAAACAACATTCAATGCTAATATCCACACCGTTGTTTCTTGATTAATTTTCTTACATATATTTCTTAATCTCTATATCTTTTCACTCCTGCTTTCTTTGTAGCACTAACGCCCCCTGTTTTAATCCCTAACCTATTTACGCGCTAAATTCAATATAGCTCAAACTACTGTCCTTACATATATATTTATAAAATTAATTAAGTAATTAAATTAATACAAATATAATAGTAAAAGAAAAAAAAATCGGCTTACATTAAAGGGGATTATCAGTCTTCACGCAGAGAGGGGGGAACAATTTTCTTTATCAGCCATATTCTATGTAAAAGAAAATTAATAATAATAATAACAATAATATAATAATAATACCATAAATAAAAAATAATAAATAATGAAAATAAAAAATTAACAATAAAAATTAATAATGATAATAATAATAATAGTGATAGTAATTATTTTCTTTGTAAGTTATTTTTTAAACTATCGAGATTATACTAGCTTTGGTATGAAAAAGAAGTATAGCTTCTTAAATGCGTACATAAGTACACACACCAGTTTTTTTTCACATTTTTTGCAAGAAAAAAATCCTAAAAATATTATCTGAAAGCTTCAGACTAAAATTTAATATATTTGTAAAGTAATATCTAAAAAAAGCTCCGTAGTGTGTATGAAAGTGCCTAAAAATCTTTAAACGCGTTCTTCTCGAAACCACGTTTTCAGAATTTCGGGAAAGCTCTGATTTTTAAAACTATTTAACTTATTTGGCAAAAAATTGAACACGTTAATTTCGACATACATAGCTAAATGCGTAACTTTAAATCATTAAATTTTTTATTAATAAATTAATTTTTTCGAACAATTTACCTAAAGAAAAATTCAAAACAATTTTTAATTTCTGTTGCTTATATTTAAAAACTGTGTTTTTGTTCAATTTAATGAGTTTAATTTTAAAACAATTTTTAATTTTGTTTATTTTTTATATTTAAACATTGTGTAATTGTTCAATTTATTGTTTAATTTAAAAACATTTTTCAATTTTGGTTGTTTATATTTAAAAATTGTGTAATTGTTTAATTTAATGTTAATTTGAAAACAATTTTTAATTTGTTGTTATTTGTTTATATTTAATATTGTTTACCTATTTTAATTATTTATTTTAAGGTTTTAAATATTTTATAATTTAATAATTTTTAATTTTATTGTTATAATAAGAATGTAATTTAATTTTTAATTTAAATAATCTTTGACTAAAGTTAGGTATTAATTTTTGTTTATTTTTATTATTAAATAATAATAAGAAATAATTAAGTACTTAAGAAATAAAATACATTACTATACTAGACATATATAATGAAGTAAACTCACTTAACAAAGAAGTAATAATATAATGGATACTATTACATCAAGGTATATAAAGGGAATGAAAAAGCGAAAAAACAGCAAAAATATGAATAAATGACTCAGAAATTAAAAACACACTACTATCGGTATATACTGATATCCAAATATCGTGTAAAAAAGAATTATAACATACTAGGAAGTGCTTTTAAAACTTTTTTTTTACAAGTCCGCTTGTTTTTTTTTATATGCATTATAGGTTAATTCATAAAATAAAGCCTAAAAACAATAATATATTTAATTTTTTAATTCACATGATTACGGAAGGCTATGGCTTCCCGAAACAACTCACCTTTTTTCGAGGACTTAACTTAGACAGACAAAATTTTAACAAATGAATATAAGATTATAAAAAAAAATTTTTTTTGAATACTTCAAGACACCAATAAAAACAAAAATTTCAAAACGATCGGATTTCATTTTCACATTTAAAAAAATTCATGAAAAAACGTCGAAATTTCATCCGTCACAGTGGGCTTACTACCTTAACACGTTCGTCGCCACGTGACCCAGATCTGGGTGACGGGTATGCTTTCGTGGGGGCCTAGTCACCCAAGTATGGGTGACGCTCTTCTTATTCAAGTTAGTACGACTTTCAAGTGGATTTTTAAAACGAATTTAATGGAATCAGTATTGAAATATAAAATAGGTATACAACATAAAAATACTACAAATATACTATTATACTATAATTTTTACTAATTTATATAAGATAACATATTCATTATACTATCTCGTATGGTGTGCGTTGAAACATTTTAAACACATTTGTGGTGAATTCGGATACTTGGAACAATAGGTCGTAGTCTTTTTTTTACATTTTTTTTTTAGCTTCTTGTCGTTAAGCAGTTTGTCTCCTTTTCTGGTAACATAGGGCGCACGTCCTTCTTACAGACTTACCCTGCTCATTCGGATGAATCTCCAGCTTATGGGGCACGTTCCTTGTTCTAGTAGAATTTTCCGGGGACAACATTCAGCAAAAAGTAGCTCTCAAAATTTTCTTATTCCAATTTTTTTATTATTGACTTTCTGGTATACAATGTGAGCATTTACTACACTGGTACAAAAAAAAATGTAGTGCTAATTTTCGATACCACTTTATACTTTTCCGTATCGTTGTGGCATATGACACCAATATCAAAGTATCGAATGGAATATTATAAATGTTATGAATGGAAAACGATACCCGAGTGCCTATTTGAGTTTAATCAATGCTCTCTCGCGCTTATCGCTCTGTTTATGTTTCAGTGCTCCGACAATTGAATTTGGGCCTCGGGAGAAACTCATTGCAATCGCGCTTGGCGACAAAGTGTTAAATCATATAGTTTATACATAAGAAAAACTGGTGTTTGTACTTATGTGCTCGTAAGAAGTTATACATTTTAGCATACCAAAACGAATATAACCTCAATAACCTCAAAAATAAATTTAAAAAAATAACTTGAAAAAAAATAATAATTATTATTACTATTATCATTAATAATTTTTCTTGTTATTAAGAGTAAAAATAAGTTTCCGCAGTTTTTTGTCAAAAAACTAATATTTATTGTGAAAGAACGGTAGTTTAAGTTTAATTGAAGTATTGTCCATCACTATCAACTTCTTTTTTCCATCTTTCAGGCAGCGTTCTAATTCCATGTCTGAAGAACTTCTTATCTTTTGAGGCTATCCACGAATCAACCAAATTTTTTGTATCTTCATATAATGTGAACCGCTGTTCCGACAGAGCATGTGCCATTGACCGGAATAGATGACAGTCCGTCAGCGCTATGTCTGGTGAATACAGCAGATGGGGTAGCACTTCCCATTCAAGTATTTTCAAATAGTTTTTCACCGGAACCGCTACATGCGGACGAGCATTATCACGTAGAAGAATAATTTTGTCGTGTCTGCAGTAATATTGTGGGCATTTTTCCTTCAGAGCTCAGCTCAGTCTCATCAATTGTATTCGGTTAAGAGTTCCAGTGATTGTTTCGCTTGGATTAAGCAACTCGTAATATACCACATTCAGCTGATCCCACTACATACACAGCATGAGTTTTTTTTCCATGAATATTCGGTTTTGCTGTGGATGTTTACGCGTTGCCAGGTAGTCCCTATGATTTTCTTTTTCTTTAATTATCATAATGTATATACTTTTCATCACCAGTGACGATTCGATGTGAAAAACAATTTTTTTTTGTGACTAGCTAGCAGCATTTTACTCATGCATAATCGACGTTCAACATCTCTCGGCTTTAATTCGTATGGAACCCAATTACCTTTTTTATGAATCATTCCTAACAATTTTAAACGATGTGAGACTGTTTGCTGAGTGACTTCTAAAGTAAGTGCAATTTCCTTTTGTGTTTGAGACGAATCTTCCTCCAATAATTCCACCAATTCTGCATCTTCGTAAATTTTTTCCCTTCCACTGCGATCTTTGTCTTTTACGTCAAAATCAGCGTCTTTAAACTTTTGAAACCACTCATAACATGTTCTCTCACTCAAGGCAGCCTTATTATATGCTTCTACGAGCAGTCGATGCTCCTCAGCTGCAGATTTTTTTAAATTCAAGAAGTAAATTTAAAGCTCCCGCAAATGACGCTTATTTGGCTCAAGTATAGACATTTTTGAATAAAAAAAAATATATGATGCTAATACGAAGTTAATAATATTATAGGGTTATGTTGTTCTTGAATGAATAACCTAATTTTCAAGCCGGTTATCATGTGCAAATTCTAACGTTAGCCTCTTGCAATGAGATTTCTCTTAAAACTGCAGTAAATAATTTGTACTTCTAACACTTTTTAATTTTCCGTGTTTATTTTGTAATTAATGTTATATTTTTTAATATATTATTATTACTATTATTATTATTATTAATATTCTTTTTACATAGAAAGTAGTTGATACAGAAACCTGGTCTCCCCTTCCTGCTTGATGATCGATAATATTTGCTAATGTAAGATGTTTATTTTTCTTTTATTATTTTATTTTTATTCATTTATTTAATTATTTAATCTTATATTATATATGACTATTTATGGTGTAGGTAGAATACAGTTAAATACAAAATTGTGCTTCCGTAACGAGAAGATTTAAACTTTTATTTACAAACTTATGTGACTAATATTTACATTTCTTACCTGTACCGAGAAGAAAAGACATTTAGTGTTCGTTATAAACCATATTGTCCCTACTGCTCAAGTAAACGCTCGCGACTGATCTCGCAACTCTTATTTATCCCCCTCTCTTTTACAACAGCTGACTTATATATCAATTGTATGTACCGACGATTTTGACTAACGTGGTAAATTAATTAAAGAATATTTCTTTAAATCTTCCCTCCCGAAGGAGAAAATGTTTACATTTTCTTATGAATAATGTACAGATAATATAACCATCTTATAACAAAATCAGCAATAAACAAAAATCCTCTTTTTTTTATGAATTTCATGTTATTGCTGGAATTAATTTTGATACATGGAATAAATTTGACCTTTGTCTTTTCCGTCCCATGTTAATTTCAAATATTGAGTTCGAAAATTTTTTCAAAATTTCATACAGTTCACTTCTCAATTCATCCAGTCTATTCCTATTTAACTTGTTTCCGTTCTTCACGTATACCAAATCGCCTCCGACAACGTCAGCTGTTTTCTATTTTTATCATAGACCTTCCTATTATACTCATGGGATTTTTTCGAGTTTTCCAAAGTCGTTATTTTATCTTTTACCCAATCTTCCTCAGTGATTGTTATTCTTAATTCTTTAGGCTGTGTCGTGGAGTTTTTTCCATACATCAGGTATGAGGGAGCAAATCCTGTGATACTATATTTCGTGTCGTTGTAATTTTTCAAACATTCTTGTGCTACCGTTGTCCAAGCTATTTTCTTCTTTTTTCATTCATTTTCATCAGATCCTGTTGACGAGTGTCTGATTCAATCTCTCGATCAGACCATTTGAGAACGGGGAATCAACACTTGTAAAGATGATGGGTATATTTTTTGAAGTTATACTTCTTTTGGCGCGTTTGGGAAATGTAATGGGGAGTGATTTGGTTCCGAGCGTCTGGGAAAACGACACTATGAAGTTTGTCGGTATTTACGACGCGCGTCAATACGATTTCAGTTTACGGCATTAAGTTCTCTTCTTCTACCCCTTTTTTTCTCAATCGGGTCGCCACCCAAATACTAATCGTACTCAGTGCTGCTTTACTTAAATGATCGAGTGAGAACTAATGCTGTAACCGCGCAATGGCCGCGTTGACGCATAAAGTAGTTCGATATATCTCCCTACATTTATGTACTGATATCTATTTTTGTATTTTTGAAGTTATTCTTTTATTCTTCTTATATATATAATATATCGATCGATTAAATATATTTTTCTTCTTTTTGAAGTTATTTGTTAACTTAATAGAAAAGTAATTAGTAACTTATCTCTCATATTTTGAATCCTCCTCCTTTTTACCTGGTCACGCTATAGTATATATATATATATATATATATATATATATATATATATTATATAAAAAATAAATAACTTCAATAAATAATGAATAAAAATATATAGTAAAAGAAAAATAATCTTCTTACATTAGAAAATATTATTGATCATCAAGCAGGGAAGAGAAACAGGTTTCTTTATCAACTATATTCTATGTAAAAATAAAATTAATAATAATACTAATAATGTAATAATAATAACATAATTAATAAACTAGAAAATTAAAAACTAACAAGGAAAATTAATAACGATAATAATAATAATAATATGTTATCATTATGATAGGTGATCTGTAATTAATTATAAAAATTGAGAGTGTAGCATAAAAGAATGGAAACGTATTGTGCAATATGAATTTATTGTGATTATTTTGAAGTTATACTTCTTTTTAAATACTAAATAACGAGCATAGCCTGACGAGGATTTCCTTCAGAATCGTGAGGCACTCAAAGTAATAACGAATTATGTATCATTTATAAAGATTATAGATTCTTAACGTATATTCGAAATACGCGGCTCAATATTTGAAAAGATTTAAATAACGAAATTTTCTTATCGTCCCTCCCCACTTTTTAAACCGTTGATAAGCACGCCCTGCTGGGCCTATTAAACAAAGCACTCGTCCTATTCTTCCACTGGACGCCTACGACGATACGTCTTAGATGAGCTGCGAAGAATTTACAAAGAAAGCGACAAACAAGCGATTTAAGCTAGAACGAAATAAAAAAGTACAAGTATTCCTTATACGTCCATAACGAGGTGAACCTTTTTGTTGAATCCGTATACAAGCGAAGCGAGCAAAGGTAAAATTCGTGTTTAATTTTTTGTTAAAACCGCAATTCCTTATTACGTTTAATTTATCAACCAGAGCTTTTAAGCTAAAGGCTTTTTGTCTGACGAGCCAATATAGTATTATTCTTTGTATTTACTTAACCAAGAGTTTTTCTTTTTCTTATTTGTTTTTATTTTATTAATTTTGTTAATAATTGTATTTTATTTAAATTATATTTATTATCTCTATTTTATTAAAGTTTTTATTGAAGTTGTATTTTATTTTATTTACAAATGTAGAGTATATATTGGAATTCGGGAAAATTGTAGTTATTTCATATTGAATACAATGAAGATGGAGAAGTAAATGTTGTGTGGCTTAAGTTCTCAGATTCACTAAAGATTAGCTAGAAAATCGTACAGAAAGTTGCTGGACACGTTTCGATTTAAATTAATAAAACAATAGTGCCGATCGGACGTAGATCTCCAACTATTCTCCTTAGCACATACAAAAATTAAGACAAAGCGTTCACAATCTATAGTTTAAATTTTATTATTTGTTAATAATTATTGTTGAAAATTTATTTATTTTATTTTAATTATTTTAATTATTTTAATTATTTAATTTTGATTTTTATTAAACTATAATCTCTTGCAGCTTTCTTATTGACCAGGATCAGTATACATTTCAATTTCTTTTTAAGTTTTCAATATGCCTAAAACTAATGCAGAGAAATGTAGAGGTTATCGTCTTCGTAGAAAAAGGAATCAGGAAAATAAGGAAAATAAGGAAAATAATGAGGAAAATAAGGAAAACATAATGCGCGCTAATGCAAAACGTTGTAGGGTTCATTGGCTGCGAAGAAAAATGATTCAAAAGCATATGAATTGCCTGCGAATAAAATTTTATGTACTCGTCAACTTCTAATTTACTTTGCGAACCATCGGCTAAGCCTGTGATTACTGGTACAATTTGAAATAATTTAAATGTCTCAGCAATAACTAATATTATTGCTAATTATTTTTTCTTTTTGTTTGGTCTTTATGTTTTAAAGTTATTTAAAGTTATTTAAATTTATTACATTTATTTTATTTTTTGACATTTATTTTACATTTATTTCTTCAAGAAAACAATTGTCTGCGAATGGAACTTTATGTTCTCCATCGACTTCGAATTTACTAGTGACTTCTGAACCATCGGCTTAGCCTATGATTCCGGTACAAATTTTATAATTTAAAATTCACAGCAATAACTAATAGTACTGCTAATTATTATTATTGAACTTAACTTCTTTTGGTACGTTTGGGAATTTGGTCTTTATTTTTTACTTTTACTTCTTCAAGATTATTCTACTGCAAAATATGGCTATCACAGTTATATTACTGTGCGAGCTGATGTGCATGTAGAAAATTCTTTTATGCCATGTCATCATCGTATAACATCAAAAAACATTACATTAAAAACATGGAGCAAAGTTCACGATCTCAAGCACGAAATAATCAATATTTAGCTGATCCTTCGATTATACATGTATTGTCTAATCAAGACATTTTACCGGATGAAGAACGCAATTCGTTAAACCAAGACACAATCATGGATCAGGAATTACCTCAATCAGATGTACACTCTATTTATTCTAACTCTTCAGACCAGTTAGTAATTAATCATTCCACTGGCGAGCAAATTTATATGGATGTAGATCCTTCTTTACCATATAGCAATTATCATCAATTTAAGCGAGCTTATAAGGAATTTAAAATAAAATTCTTGGGCAATGCATTTGAACATCCATGCTCAATGTGACAGATTGTGGTTTAAAAAGGATTTAAAAAAGCTGTAATGAACATAAGGATATTCAAACACTTTATACCTAATGTACCTATGGAAATACTAAGCTTTTAATACATGCTTACAAGCTTCAAACAAGAAGAATATTCCTCTAATATCAACATATAACTTCTTCTTCTTCTTTCTTCGGCTTCAAATATCCAGATGTACCTTAGCATCTACCACCTTTATATTTAGTTTTTGAAAGATTAATTTCGCCTCGTATTTCTTTTATGCAGATCAAACGTCTGAGAAATGTGAATGGTAAATACGCTAGTTATGGTCAATTAATTAACCTTCATGTTTCAGTTAATACAATGGTCAAATCTCTTCAAAGAAATATCGATAACGATTATTCTATAAATGTATATTAAACGTAAGAAAATTGACTGATCTAGTTACTTACATGTCATTGTTAACAAGCGTACAATTAAAGCTTGGATACAATTTTTAATACCGTCTCCATTGTATAGAATGTACGATATTAAAATTGGTGATTCATATTTTAATCATAATCAAATTCACGACAAAGTTGGACAAATGATGTCAGCGAACACATTCCTGTAGAAGAGAGTCTTACGGCGCACCAACCGACATTAATGTGGGATGAAGAACAATTTACGTATTACACCTGACGAAGAAAATTTACCTAAAAGTTTATTATTTGATGAATTTTTTTATTTCTTATTTCTTATTTAATTTTTTATTTCTTATTTTATTTCTTTTTATTTTAATTAAACCCTTCTTCTTCTTCATGTATATAAATAAGATTATACTTATTTTTTGCAGTTATTTTTGAGGTTGTTGATGTTATATTCATTTTGGTACGCCAAGAAGATAACTTCTGACGTGCGTACATAAGTAAACACACCAGTTTTTTCTTCTAGGTACTCTCGGAACTCTTTTGAATCTATCTCGGGATATTGATCAGCTATAATGCTTCCAATTTCCTCCGTTTCTACGACCATATCTACCAATTTAATAAAATCGGGTGCACTCTGGGATTATACGTTCGTATGTAGGCATATCGTGTGAAATGGTCGACTAAAGGTGTAGGTATCTCTTTGTCGAGCGTGATCCACCATACCCTCCTATGGTGTCTATTGACATAATCTGATATGGTTCTGTCGCCGGGCCTAATTGTGACATTAAGCCGTATTTTTGTTGTCCTCTTGTTTATTTTTATGCATATCAGACAGTCTCTACAAATTTTTTTATGTTTTCTGTCAAATTTTCGGCTGTATAATATTAACTGATATTTTGATGCATCTGTCTTATGCCTATATGACCTAAATTTTCATGGATATCTATAAAATCGCTAAGCTAAATTCTGTCAAGATAATTTTCTCTTTGTTATTCATGTTTTTATAATAAATGTTATTTCTGACTATCAGTTTATCTTTTCTTGTTTGTATTTCATTGTTCTTTTTTTGGTCTTCGACAATATTTTCCAATTTTATCATTTACAGTTTTTAGTTGTTCTCTAAAATCTTCGTTTGAGTTCAGTACTAGATTCCTACTAAGACAATCCGCCTCTTAGTTATATTTACATGGAGAGTATTTAATTTCAAGATTCTACTGAGATAAATAGTTTGTTAAATCTCCTAGGTCCTTATCCGTTCGAGATTTAATACTTAGATTTTCTAATAGCTTGTGATCTGAAATTACCTGGAACTTTCTGCCCAGTACTAGGTGCTGCCAATACTGTAAGTGCTGCCAATACTGTAAGCATTCTTTTATTGCTAAGCACTCTAAGAACGTTGCTTTTTTCTTCTTCTGTGCTGCATTTAATTTTTTTGAAAAGTATCCAACGGGTTTTTCCTCTCCATTTACTTGAATTTGTTTCAATATTGCCCCAAGTCCCAGAAGGCTGGCATCTGTATAGATCCGTGTTGGCAGTTTTGGGTCAAAAATTGTAAGCTGTGAGGCATTGTAAGGCTGTGAGCATAGTAATTGTTTCATTTCGTCGAAACATTTCTGGCATTCTTCGGTCCATTTAAACTCTTGGTCTTTTCGTAATAAATTGTGTAGCGGGTCTACCTTAATAGCTATGTTTAGTACATACCTATAATAAAAATTTATTTTGCCTAGGAACTGTCTCACATTCTTTTTTGTAGTAGGTATTGGAAACTTTTTTATCGCAATTAGATTGTCGTTTAGAGGTTTGACCAAGTTGTTTTGTATAATATGACCAAAGTATTTTACCGAGTCTTTTGCAAAAGCGCACTTCGAGAATTTCAATCTGAATCCCTCTTTCTTTATGGCTTGAAACAGTGGCTTCAGGTGACTCATATATTCGTTGAATGATTTGGAAAATATTACTAAGTCGTCTATATAACAGACGGTGAACTCTGCAAGATTGCTTTTTCTAATTATGTTACTCATTATCCTTTGAAATATCGCTGGTGAGGTCTTAAGTACAAATGGTAAACAAGTCCATTGGAAGTGACCTTCTTGTGTAACGAATGCTGATTTGTATCTGTCTGACACTCGTAAAGGAATGGACCAGAATGCTGACTTTATGTCTAGCGTCGAAATTTATTTACAGTTTCTTGTTTTTATCACAAGGTCTTCAATCAAAGGGAATCATTGTGATTGTGGAACAACGATTTTGTTTAAGTCCCTGAAGCCAATGCATAATCTTGATTTCCTATTTTCTTCTTTTTTGAATGCTAGAGTAACTTGCGCGGATAACGGGCTGTATGACTCCTTTATAAATGTTTCATTTAATAATTTTGCTACTTGTGATTCAATTTCCTTCTTGTCTTCTACTGTGCATCGATATGGTCTCTTGCTGCAATATTTCTCTGTCTGTAAATCGATTTGTGCTTCGTAGTTTTTCACCGTGCCTGTATCGTATTTATCTTTAGCAAAAATTTAAGTATTTTCATTTATTAGTTCTTCTATTATAAGTTTTTCTTCATTGTTTAGATGATTTATATCAATCTTAAAGTCTTCTTCTTTGATATTCTGTTGAAATTAAAAAAAATTTTCTCTTCTACGCTTTCATTTATTATGTTTTTATCAATCATACTATTACTTTTTTGTTCTTCGCTCTTCTTTTGGTTTTTTTTTCCTCCCCTTGACTGATTGTTAAGTTTTCAACTTGCATCAAACGGAATTCTTTGATGCAATCGAGTCCGATAAGGAATTCATTATCGAACTTTTCTTCGTCTAATATGTAAACATTCATTCTTTTTGCCATATTAAAATTTCTTATACTTAAAGTGATGAAGCCACTAGCTCTTCTTACGCAATTGGTCGTTTTAATCTTGTATTTTTTGGACTCACTGGGTTTTCCATTTTTGATTTTTAACCGCTTTGAATTGATTAACGAAACATTCGTACCAGGGTCATAAATTCCATTAACCTCCATTTTATTGTCCAATAATAACTTTACTTTTATCAATGGAAGCAATACTAGTTTTTTGGCTCTTCATTTTGTAGTTCAACTTCTAATTGTGAGTTATTAACTAATTTTATTGGATTTTTTTCTTCCCCTTTATCCGTTTTTGTTCTGAACAAGCAAATGCTTTCGGGGTGGTATCTATTTTTTTCACCAATTATCTCGCATACTTTACAGGGATTTTTCTTTTCTACTTTATTTCTGTAAGTTGGAGATGGATTTTTTTTTCTTTGAAGTCTCTTTTTTCTACCAAGTATTCCAGGTTTTTGGTCATGATGATAAGATCTTTCGTTACTTTGATTTTGTTTCGGTCGATTTTATCCGTGATGTAGTCGGGCAGAACAGTTGCGATCAATAATACCATTATTTCCTTATTCATATTTTTATCCACTTCCAGAAGTATTTTTTCCTTTTTCAATGCATAGTCTAGTAATGAGCCACTTATATACTTAAAATTTATAGCATATTTTGCTGTTGACCATCCCTTATTTGAGTAAGTATCAACGAAATCCTTTTTTCCAATCTGCCCAACTCGAATTTATGGAGTGTTTCATTAACATCGAACTGTACCAGTAAGCGCAAAAACTTTCTAAGAAAAATCTCAGAATTTCTATTTTTTCCTCATCTCGTTGCACATCTAAGCGTTCGCACTCTTTTTCGAATAGATCTATATATTGAGTAACGTTGCTATTTTTGTTGGTGAATTTTTCCAGAATGAATCTTTCTGAAGATGATTTAATTGTCCTCTTCTGTTCAGTCCTTGTTAGGGAAATACTAGTTAAAATTTGTTTTAAATTCACTTTTGATAGGCCGTTTGTATTATTAGCCTTAGGTTCTTTCCATCTTTCTTCTAATAAAATTTTCCCGAACTGGATATTACCCCCTTCATCAATGTACTCAGCCCGCAATCCAGAATTCAATATAATCAACACGTTTCTCTTCTGATTCCTTTTTAGGTTTGAGTTTTTTACTTTTTTAAAAGTATCTGTCTTCACTAATTCCGTGTGTAAGTTCACATCCTGTAATTCTACTGGCAGGTCAAAAATTTCGCCGTCTGGTGTTGTAATGGAAGTCACCAATAGCGCTTTCGACTTCTTGTCTGTAGCTGCTTTCATGATAAATTCGAAACGTAGTTTCTCCATTTTTTTCAGTTATCTTTTTGAATTTTAACGGACAAAAATGTCGTTTTATAGAACTATTTATGGTGTAGGTAGAATACAGTTAAAAACAAAATTGTGTTTCTGTAACGAGAAGATTTAAACTTTTATTTAAAAACTTATGTGACTAATATTTACATTTCTTACCTGTAACTAGAAGAAACGACATTTAGTGTTCGTTATAAACCGTATAGTCCCTATTGCTCAAGTAAACGCTCGCGACTGATCTCGCAACTCTTATCTATCCCCCTCTCTTTTACAACAGCTGACTTATATGTCAGTTGTATGTACCAACGATTTTGACTAACGCGGTAAAGTAATTAAAAAATATTTCTTTGCATATATAGCGTTACCATGTAAGAAAGGGGAGGATTGGAAGTATGAGAAGATAAGCTACTAATGATTATTATTTATTTAATTACCAAAAAAAAGAAAGGAAACATACTTTCAATCGATCGATATATTATATATGTAAAGAAGTATACAAAAAAAATATCAAAATATAGATATCAGTCCACCCTAAATATAAGGGATATATATCGAATTACTTTATACGTTAACGATCATAGCACAGTGATAGAACTACTTTCCGCTCGATCATTTAAGTCAAGCAGCGCTAAAAACGGTTAATACTTAAATGGGTGACCCGCTTGAGAAAAAAAAAGGAAGAAGAAGGGACAAGACGACTTCATGGCATAAATTTGAAATTTCTTTTCCGCGCACCGTAAACATTGACAAACATCGTAGTGTCGATTTTTCCATGCGCTTGGAAAAAAAGCACTCCCATCACATTTTCCTAAACACGCCAAAAGAAGTATAACTTCAAAAAATATATTATGCTAATACGAAGTTAATAATATAATAAGGTTCTGTTGCTCTCGAATGAGCAACCTAATTTTTAAGCTTGTTATCATCTGCAAAATTCTAACGTAAGCCTTGTGCTATGCCATCTATCTCAAAACAGCAGATACTTATTAGTACTCCTAATAAAATCACCTCAGCTGATGCTATAGCAGTAGTAAATAAATGTGGGAAGGGAAATTAGACAAAGGGGCTATGAATTAAGATATGAATATTCGAGAACGATCATTGCTAAACATATCCGTATTTCAAGGAAAAACAAAGTTGTTTGTCAGTTAGGAAAGGATAGAAAAAACTTAAGAAGAAACGTTAAGATACGAATATTGGGGAACGATCGTCGCTAAATATATACGCCTTTAGAGTAAGAAAAAAGTTGTTGTTCAGTATGAATGTTCGAGAACGATCGTTACTAAATATTCGAATAAGTGAAAAGACATAAGAAATATTGCCCTTTATTGTGATGGTGTGAGGGAAATGAGATAGTATGAGTGAGTACGTCGCTATGTAAGTTAGTCATCGTATAGCCTTTAAGCAGCAAACAGCTATTATTGCATTTACATGAAAACATTCTATTCATCTTTGTATTGTAAACGTCTCATGCAGGTTCGTGCACGTTGGCGCCTGCACTAGTGTGAGTGCGTGCGGATGTTTATTTAGGATATCGGTATTCTTAAGATTAAGCGTGGGGAACAGAGGATGTATGCGTCACCCGTGGGGGAAGCCGATGCTTCGTCGTTTGATGAAAAGGTATAAAAGGGCAGTCGAAGAATACGGCCGGGGAGTTATAGAAGAGTTATAGAAGAGTTATAGAGGAGAGTGAAGGAGTTTAGTTCAGTTTTGTCGGTTCTTAAGTTAGTTATGATGACCCTTCTTATGAGTCTTATGTATCTTACGGTAACGGGTTATTACAATTATTAAGAATTGTCAACTATTGACAGTAACGGCCTTATGAAATCTTATGTGCTGTAAAGTTTACAAATTTCAGGAGTAGGATAAGATTCACGTTCAGTTCCGAGTTAAGATTTAAGGTCAAGTTTAAGATCCTCTAAGTTTTATGGACGTTCGGTAATTTTACGATTTATTGTGTTACGCGTCGTGTGTGAATAAGAGGTCTGTTAGTGAATTCGGGATCAAAGGATACTGGACGAAAACATTAAGATGAGTACACTGAAAGAGAACCAGCTTAAGGACATGCTCAGTGCAAAAAATTAAAGTACGACCGGAAATAAGACCGAGTTGGTTAAGCGGTTATTAGAGGCAGGAACGCCTGCTGCAGATTTATGTTTAACGTCGGGAGGCACTTATGAAGAATCGGACGAGCAGACTGAAGTCATGTCGGTACAAGGTTTGAATAACGTACAACCCCTTAACCCCGCACCTACGGAAATGGAATTGTTACGGCGGGCACGGGATTTAGCTGAGCGAGAAGCTGATCTTTTACGTAGGGAGTTGGAATTTTTAAGAAGGACGCCTCAGTCAGTGATAAGTGAAATGGAAAGATCCAGGGTGAAGAAGTGGCAAGATATTAAGGAGTTAATCAGTGAATTCGACAGCAGTGATATCGAATTCGACCGATGGGAGAAGCAGGTCAAAGGACTGCTTGCCAGTTACGATCTGGATGCACCTAGTTCTAAGGCCTTAGTTTGTAGCCGACTAAGAGGAAAGGCCTTTAAATGGTATCACTCGCGAGTGGATTGCGTTGATTTGAGTAGCAACGACCTTTTGCGCGAGCTTAGGAAGATGTTTGGGCAGCAAGTTGATCCCCTAATTTTACGGCGCAAACTCGAGGCGAGAGTGTAGAAGCCTACCGAGAGTTTTACGGATTATGTGCATTACAAGGTGACATTAGCTAATCGCATCCCGATTGATGAAAAAGAAATAATTAGCTACGTGATCGACGGTATCCCAAGCCAGGAGTTACGCACTCAGGCCAAGGTGCAATGTTATGCATCGTTGGAATCTATGATAACAGCATTCGCAAGTGTGTCGGCACCGAGAGAGACGCTTCATCAGCGGCCGACAGGAGAAGGAAAAAGAATAACCGATCGACCATAAAAGGCCGTCGGAGGAAAATTATGCCAGATGCTTCAACTGTGGAGAGACAGGACATTTTGCGGGGAGCTGCCCCCGTCCGAAGAGGGAAAGAGGCAGCTGCTACAAGTGCGGTAAACATGGACATCTTAGACCAGAATGCCCGGAGAAGGGCGGCGAAGTCCGCAGCGTCACCAGGAACGTGACCACCGATGACGACTACATCAGGAAGATAACTTATGATGTCGATTCAGGCAATATACACTGCATCTTAGTTTTAGACACCTTATTGGATTCCGGCAGCCCCGTGAGTTTCATAAAGAAAGGGTTATTGATGGGACCGATCAACTCTGCGCCGGAACTCGGAAGTGAATATTATGGTATTAATCATAGTCGTCTGCAAGTACACGGCTCGATACAAGTTAGTATAAAATTAGATGACGGCGAAAGGGTTGACACTTGTCTGTTGGGAGTACCGGATACTACAATGATGAACTCCGTTATTTTAGGTCGCGACGCATTAAAAAGATGTGGATTAGTTTTTAGCAGAAAAGATAGGCGCTTCGAAGAAGAGGTAGTGATAGATCAGATTATGAATATAGAAGTAAGTGATTCCACCGATAATCAAATTACCGAATTAGACATTAATCCCAAAATCGCGGTGGAAAAACAAAATGAATTAAAGGAAATCTTAAAGGTAAATTACTTAGATGCACCTCGTCCGGAAAACCCTAGAATAAGCACGGAGCACCTGCGAGCAATGGAAGAGTTAAAGGATAAATTAGTTATAGCGCCTTTGTTAGCCAAATTAAATGACAAATCATCGGGAAAAAATTGGCATCAATTTTTAACGGATATTGAATACGCTTTAAATAACAGTCCGAATGCATCAACCGGGGAATCTCCTAGTAAATTATTATTCAGTGTAACCCAGAGGGGTGACATTGTCGATTATGTCCGTAGTTATTTAGAAAACACCATCGCGAATAGCGAACGCGATTTAAAAGCAATTAGGAATAAGGCCGAAGATAGAATGGCTGAGAAGCAAAATTATAACAAGAGGTATTATGATAAACGCCATCATAAGATACGGTCAGAATTTAATGTCGGTGATTATGTGGTGGTAAGGAATTTTGATAGCACTGTAGGTGTTGGAAAAAAACTGATACCAAAATTTAGGGGTCCATACGAAGTTATAAGAAAATTACGAAACGATAGATATGTAGTTGCCGATATATAGGGGGCTTCCAAATATCTCAAAGACCGTATCAGGGAACATGGGAATATTGTAACATGCGTCCCTGGCGAGGAACGGAAAAGGCCAAAGAATAAAGAGAGAGGAGAACAATCTAAAGTTTATATTTAGTATATTTTATCCTTACGATTAAAATCCAGTTGTATTATTTTTCATTTCATTTCCTTTTTAAGATTATCACCGAAATCGCATCTCGCTTTATGTTTGTAAGAATGAATATTATTTTAGTTATTGATTAGATCGAAAAGAAAAAAAAAGAAAAAAAAAGAGAGGAAAAATGGAAAAAGAAATATTGTATCCGAGTGATTTTATTTCTTATGTATGCGTTTATTTAATCTTTAGACCCTTTTATATCAGCATTTTTAGGACGTTTTATACTAGCCTTGCGCTTGTATTTATTTTGTAATTGTATTTCTTATGTATGGATTATCTTATATTTTTCTTTCAGATTAATACTTTTATTTATGATCGTATTCTTATGTTTGCATTCATGTACTTCTTATGTATGTATTAACCTTATGTTCATGTTCATTTTACGTTGCGTCTTTATGTATGTGTGATTGTCTAGTGACCGAGGGCGGTCACCGTCAGGACTGGCCGATTGTAAACGTCTCATGCAGGTTCGTGCACGTTGGCGCCTGCACTAGTGTGAGTGCGTGCGGATGTTTATTTAGGATATCGGTATTCTTAAGATTAAGCGTGGGGAACAGAGGCTGTATGCGTCACCCGTGGGAGAGGCCGATGCTTCGTCGTTCGATGAAAAGGTATAAAAGGGCAGTCGAAGAATACGGCCGGGGAGTTATAGAAGAGTTATAGAAGAGTTATAGAGGAGAATGAAGGAGTTTAGTTCAGTTTTGTCGGTTCTTAAGTTAGTTATGATGACCCTTCTTATGAGTCTTATGTATCTTACGGTAACGGGTTATTACAATTATTAAGAATTGTCCACTATTGAAAGTAACGGCCTTATGAAATCTTATGTGCTGTAAAGTTTACAGTATTGAATCCTACATATGGAAGCTCAGCCGGGATTAAAAGAGAATAGATTTCATGTGTGCAATAAAAAGTCGTATAAAGTCGTATAAAGTCGTATAAGGTCGTATAAAGTTGCATAAAGTTGTATCAAGTCGAAAGTTGCGTTACAATTACCAGCAGTGTGAATCCGATTCTAAGTTGATTTAGAGTGTTGCGCGAGGAAAGTTGACCACGCGTGAATACTAAAGTAAAGTTGTGAAGTAATCGGTAGTGTTGGTGTAACGGTGATATAGGAGGACGATAAAGAAACATTAAGATTAAGAAAAGTAGCTGTTTGAACGATGGCTCTATTGAAGGTAACACTCGAAACAAGTGCGGATGAGCAGGAAGTTGGACTTAAGGAATTGAACGAAAAGGCTGTTCAAAACACGTCACTAAGAAGACGAGTTGAAGAACGAAAGCGTCAAGGTCAAGCAGTCGAGGAAGAAGCCGTCACTTACACATATGAGCAGATTTACTCCATGAAATTAAGGGAGTTAAAAGAAGCGGCGAAGAAGTTAAGGTTATCCACAGTCGGAAATAAGCAGGCGTTAAGAAATCGCTTGAAAGATGCGATGAAAGATGAAGAAAGCGAAGACGAAGAAAGTGAAGAAGAAGAAGAAGAAGGAGACGAAGGCAAACGAGAAGAAGAATCACAGAGAGGTGGACAACGTGGGGAAGGAGGAGCGGTTAGCGTTGCTACGCAACAACTCGCTTCGTTTTCCATAAAGGATGTGGAAGAAAGCCTATCATATTTCAACGGAGAGGATAAGCTACTGATAGATCATTGGATCCACGATTTTGAAGATACCAGCGTATTGTTGGGATGGAACGATTTGCAAAAGTTTATCTACGGGAAACGTATGTTAAAACTAGCGGCAAGACAATTTATATCGTTCGAAAGAGAAATTAAATCATGGGACAGCTTAAAGCGTAGTTTGATTAGGGAATTTCAGGTAAAGGTAAATTCAGCCACGATTCATAAGCAGTTGTCCAAGCGTAGACAACAACCAGGCGAAAGTAGTCGTTTGTACATTTATAGTATGCAAGAAATCGCGAATCAAGGTAACATCGAAGAAGACGCCCTTATACACTATATAGCGTATGGTTTGTTAGGCGAGCGTCGCGATAAGGCAGTATTGTACGGATCCCGAACGCTCACCGAATTTAAAAATAATATTCAAATATTTGATAAACTTATAATATATATTAACGTCTCAAATGTTTTAAATGTAATAATTTCGGTCACATAGCGAGTCATTGTAATAAATCACAGCAGCCGTCGGATTGTAAAGCAAGTATCAATTGTGTTCAATATACTACGGATAGAGTTGCGATCAGGATTAATGGTTTGTTCGCCTATGCGTTATTAGATACGGGCAGCGAAGTAAGCATTATAAATTCAGAGGTATATAATAAATTAAGAAGACCAAGATTATGTGAAACCACTCGACGATTGGCAGGGTTTGGTAATGCGATAACGAAGCCAATAGAGAGATGTGAGGTGAATATCGATATCGAAGACGGTAGATATAAAACGGATGTATTTGTAGTAAGTCAGTCAGATATGAGATACGAAGTTTTTTTAGGAAGAGAGTTGCTGAAAGAGTTAGACGTTCGTATAAATAAAGGGCGAGTAGAAATAAGACGACCAGACAAAAGACTCAGCGAGGAGATAAGCGAAAGATTGGTAAAATCGAGCGACTATGGTTATGTTGAGCGACGGACGGATACAGATGATATGAATGCAAATAAAGAAGTAGACAATATAAAGGCGATAATGGAAATAAAATATGTAGATACGGATGAAATAGACGTAAAAAAACCGTACAAGGTGCGCATAAAAGAATTAATACAAAATTATAAGCCAAATACTAAACCAGACGCGCGAACAGAGACAAAAATAAAGTTCTTCTTCTTCTTCTTTCTTTAGTCTAGGCAAATTGCCTGTTCCTTAACGACGTTTTTCTGCCTATTGCACTGTTAAATTGTCGCACCTTCGTTTTCGTGGGCGTCCCGTGCTTCTGCGGCCTGCCAGTGACTTATCCCGTGCAAATCTGACAATTCTTCTGTTGTCCATTCTATTGATGTGCTCGTTCCATTCTTTTTTCCTTTTTAGTATCCATTCGTTGATATTTTCCACTTTGCATGTTCTTCTTATATCTTCGCTTCTCTCTCGATCCAGCAGTGTTTTTCCAACTATTCTGCGAAGCACTCTCATTTCGGTTGTCTCTAGTAACTGTTTCGTTTTCGCCGTGTCTAGTCGAGTTTCTGCGGTATGTGACATAATAGGTCTTACCATTGACTTGTAAATTCTTGCTTTGGTCTCTATGTCAATGTTTTTGTTTCGCTATATTGTGTCATTCAAACAGCCCGCTATTCTGGATGCCTTCGTTGTCTGTTCTCTTACCTCTTCTTCAACATCACCATTACCTCAGATTTCTATTCCTAGGTATTTAAATCTCATTTCCTGCCGAATAACCTTCTCTTCAATTTCCAGTTTGCATCTTAACGGTGTCTTTGATGTTGTCATGCATTTTGTTTTCTGGGCCGATATTTTCATGTTGAATGATTTGGCTATGCAGTTAAATCGATGTAGTAAACGTTGTAGATTATCCTCATTTTCGGCCACTAATACAGCGTCATCAGCATAGCATAGGATGGTTATTTCTTCACTGCCAATTTTATATACTTTTAGCAGTCTTACGTTTCTTATTATTTCGTCCATAATGATGTTAAAAAGCAGGGGACTTAGGGAATCCCCTTGTCGGATACCACGACCTGCATCAATCGGTTCAGTCAAGGCACCATTTATCTTTGCTTGGATCTTGTTGTTTCTATAGATGTTCTCTATGGTCTTAATAAGATTATTCGGAATTTGCCGGTTATAAAGGAGGTGAATAACATCCTTTAATTGCACACGGTCGAATGCCTTTTCCAGATCAATGAAACACATATATGCTGGTCTGTTGTATTCAATTGATTTTTCTGTTATCTGTCTTATGATGAAAACCGCGTCTGTGCATGATCTACCTGATCTGAATCCCTGTTGTTCGTCTTCTAGATTCGTTAAGCTGTTAATTTTATTCGTTATAACTTTTGTTGTTAGTTTCAATGAAGTGTTTAAAAGATTTATTCCCCTGTAATTTGTAGGTAGTTTTTTGTCTCCTTTTTTAAACATAACTATAGTTGTGCTGGTTCGCCATTCATCAGGTATTTTGTGTTAGCATAGTATTTTTTGGATTAGGAATGTTAACTGTTGTGTGAGACGTTGGCCACCATATTTTAGTAATTCGTTTGGGATGCCATCTTGCCCTGAGCTCTTCCTATTCTTTAGTTTTCGAATAGCTGTTTCTACATCACTGGACTCAATTTGTATGTCGTTTTAGTTACTATTTCTGGCGTATTTAGTGTCGCTTGAGGTTCTTCTGATTTATAGAGTTCTGTTAAGTAGTTAATCCAGGTTTCTCTTGTGATCTGATTTGTTTCGATCATTTCGTTGACCTCCTTTCTTTGATTTCTAATAAATCGCCAGATTTGTTTTTGGAGTCCATAGAAGTCACTCTCCATTCTCTTCGAAAAAATCTCCCAATGATGTTGTTTTGTTTGCCTTACTAATGTCGCTGTTTGATTCCGGATTCGTCTATACATTTCGTATGATTCAAATGTTCGTAATGTCCTATAGTTAATGTATGCCATTTTCTTTTTTTTGCATATTTCCTTAATCTCTGGGCGGAACCAAGGAGTTTTGATCATTCTAGCCCTGTTTTTTACAGTTCGTGTTCCCAGGGCTTCGTATGCAGCTTCTAAAATGTTGGTTCTTAGTTTCTTCCAGGCTATGTTTATGTTATCTTCTTCTTTTATTGGGTCTTTTTCGATTTTTTCTTTCAACCTGTTCTCGTATAGTTGTTTGGTTGGTAAGTTCCATAGTGACTTTATGTTTATTTTCGATTCTTGAGTTGCTCGTGCAAGATTCCTTTGGGGTTTAAACTTCATTCTTATTTTTGCTAATAGCAGGCTATGATCGCTTCCTACATTCGCGGAGTTTAATGTCCTAACATCTAATATTTGGTTTGGTTGGACGTATCTGTTAGTAACAATGTAATCAATTGTAGACCTGAAGCCTCCTGTGTTGCTGTATGTAAATTTATATTGTTCCTTATGATTGTAAAATGTATTATTAATGCTTAGCTCGTTAAATGTGCATAGCTGTGTCATTAGTTCTCCATTGTCATTTAACACGTTTTCGTTGAACCTTTGTTTTATTCCAGGTATTATTTCATTTCCGATGCGAGCGTTGAAATCTCCAAGGATTATCATTTGTTGGTTACTAGGTAATTATCCGACTAAATTTTGTAGTTGGTCGTAGAAGGCTTCTCTTTCTTCTTTTGGTTTATTATCCTCGGGTGCATAGATTGACACTACATTTAATTTTTGTCTTCCCGCTTCCATTTTTATTAGCAAGATACGTGAAGATATATAATTGCATTCTCTTATGTTATTCTGATACTTTTTCGATATTGCGATGGCTACCCCTTCTTTTGCCCTGGTTTGTTTTTCGACTCCACTATAGATCACCAGGTAGTCGTCGTATTGTATTTGCCCTTTGCCTTTCTTTTTTGTTTCTTCTAAGGCGCAAATATCGATGTTGTTGTCCTTTATTTCCTTCAGGGTTTCCTGGTCTTTATTGTTAAATGATTTTATGTTCCAGGTAGCCAAGCGCAATATATGTTTTTTTTTCCATTCCTTAGTCCTCTTACTTGCATGGGTCGTCATCGTTAAATCCGTCCTGTTCCGAGGCAAAATTTTGTCCTTTTGAGCAGATTTCCTTTTTTACGTTGGGTAGGGAGCTAGCCTGACCCAACAACCTTCCTCCTTTTCCCGGGCTTAGGACCGGCAACATGATCGCTGATTTCGATGTTCCATCGATCATGCAGGCGGAGTTTTACATATATGTGGGAAGGGAAATTAGACAAAGGGACTACGATAGAAAATACGATATGGTTGGTAGGATCGTCGGGATGTAGCGACGTTCAGCGGTACGTTGCTATGAAGGGAAACAGTGGACAAAAGCGCAAAGATCTAAGTTTGTTATCGTTTAGCCTTTAAGCAGCGAACATCTATTACTGTATTGAATTGTATCAGATTAAATTGCATTTACATTGAAACGATCTATTCATCTTTAAGAACAATTTATTACTAATACCAGTATTCCTGATCTTCAATATTCAGATACTCGTAGAAAGACTGATGAGAAGAGAAAGGAATCCTACATTTTGGGGGCTCGTCCGGGATTAAAAGAGAATCGATATCATGTGTGAAATAAAAAGTCGTATAAAGTCGTATAAAGTCGTATAAAGTCATGTGAAGTTGCATAAAGTTGTATCAAGTAGAAAGTTGCGTTACAATTACCAGCAGTGTGAATCCGATTCTTAGTTGATTAAGAGTTTTGCGCGAGGAAAGTTGACCACGCGTGAATACTAAAGTAAAGTTGTGAAGTAATCGGTAGTGTTGGTGTAACGGTGATATAGGAAGACGATAAAGAAACATTAAGATTAAGAAAAGATCGATTTCCAATGCCATTGATCGAAGACTGTCTCGATGCGTTGACACAGGGAGTGGTATTTTCGACAATTGATCTTAAGAACGGGTTTTTTCATGTCAAGATTGAGAAAGATAGCCGTAAATTCACTTCGTTTGTTACTCCAGACGGGCGATTTGAGTTTCTTATAACACCTTTTGGGTTATGTAGCAGTCCCGCCAGTTTTTTAAGATTTATTGATGAGGTTTTTGGCGATTTGGTAAGGAAGAAAATAGTGTTAACATACATGGACGATCTTATTATCCCAGGTATCGATTACGAAAAATCGTGTAGAAAGTTGGAAATAACGTTAACGGTAGCAGCTCAGAACGGGTTAATTATAAATTGGAAGAAGTGCAAGTTACTTCGGGAGGAAATTGAGTTCTTTGGACATATGGTGTGGAATGGGAGTATTCGGCCATCACCCACGAAAGTAAAAGCGGTACAACGGTTTCCGGAACCGAAGAATAGAAAACATATTCAAAGTTTCTTAGGTCTGACAGGATATTTTCGTAAATTTATTAAGGATTACGCTAAGATAGCAAGACCATTATCAGATTTGTTAAAGACAGGTAAGGCATTTGTCTTTGATACCGTTGAAAGAGAGTCGTATTCGCGATTAAAGTATTTTTTGTCTCAAGAGCCGGTGCTTCGTATTTAGGACCCCGAAGCAATGACGGAATTGCATACTGATGCGAATATAGACGGGTTTGGCGCCGTATTATTGCAAAAATACGAAAACGAAAATAATTACCATCCGGTTCATTACATGAGTTATAAAATATCGGAAGCAGAGAGGAAGTACCATTCGTATGAATTAGAAGTCCTAGCGATAATTAAAGCAGTTCAGAAGTTTAGAGTCTATTTGTTAGGAATAAGATTTAAGTTAGTTACGGATTGCCAGGCATTGCCAAAAGACGCTTAAGAAAAGGGAGTTAGCACCGAAGGTAGCAAGGTGGGCGTTGGCATTGGAAGAATTTGACTTTGAAGTTTAACACCGTCCAGGAGAAAGAATGAAGCATGTAGATGCACTTAGTCGTTATATGGTAATGTGTATCGAAGATACGTTATTACAAAATATAAGAAAGAAACAGGAAGAAGAGGAAAGATTACGTGTCATACGTCTTGTAGTAGAAAAAGAGCCATACGAAGATTATATTTTAGAAAATAATATTTTGATGAAGCGTGTAAACGATAAGATCGTGATAGTGTTTCCTACGAGCATGCAGTCTAATATCATAAGAAAGATTCACGAAAATGGTCATTTCTCTGTACGAAAGGTAGCCGAAAAAATAAAAGAAGAATTTTATATACCGGGTCTGAAAGAAAAAATCGAAAAGATCATTAGCTGTTGTGTACCGTGTATATTAGCGGAGCGTAAGCAGGGGAAAAAGGAAGGTCAGTTACAGCCGATACCGAAGGGGGATAGACCGCTCGAGACTTATCATGTCGACTATCTAGGGCCGATGACAGCGACGAGTAAAGCTTATAAGCATATCTTTGTAGTGGTAGATGGGTTTTCTAAGTTTGTGTGGCTATACCCAACTAAGACGAAAACCGCACGGGAAACGTTAGAAAAACTTGGGATACAGCAGAGAACATTCGGTAATCCGACACGTATTATTACAGATAAGAGAACCGTATTCACGGCAACAGAGTTTAAAGAGTATTGTATGACGGAAAGGGTCGAGCACGTTCTAACTACCACCGGTATACCGAGAGGAAACGGTCAGGTTGAAAGAATTAATCGAATTATTATCTCGGTACTGACTAAGATGTCGATGGACGCGCCTGACAAGTGGTATAAGCATGTAGATATGGTCCAAAGAGCGATTAATAGCACTTATCAGCGTAGTGTACATGTGTCACCTTTCGAGGTGATGTTTGGCGTAAAAATGAAGCAGCGCGAAGATTTAGCTATTTTAGAATTAATAGAGAAAGAGGCGATATTGCAATATTCTGACGAGCGCTTAAGACTGAGAGAAGCAACGGAGGAAAGTCTGTTAAAAATTCAAGAATAGAATAGGCGTAACTATAACTGTAAATGTAAGAAAGCGAGTGTTTACAACGAAGTTGCTTTAGTAGCGATAAAGCGCACGCAGTTTGGTGTGGGGTTAAAGATACAAAAGAAATTCTTAGGTCCGTATAAGATATCTATATGTAAGAGAAATAACCGATATGAAGTGATTCGTGTTGGTGGGGATGAAGGACCAAAGATAACCACAACGGCGGCGGATTACATGAAACCGTTTGAAGAGTTCCCTTCGGGGGCCGAAGGAGATGCGTATATGGCCGAGTGTGGGAAGGGAAATTAGACAAAGGGGCTATGAATTAAGATATGAATATTCGAGAACGATCATTGCTAAACATATCCGTATTTCAAGGAAAAACAAAGTTGTTTGTCAGTTAGGAAGGGATAGAAAAAATTTAAGAAGAAACGTTAAGATAGGAATATTGGGGAACGATCGTTGCTAAATATATACGCCTTTAGAGTAAGAAAAAAGTTGTTGTTCAGTATGAATGTTCGAGAACGATCGTTACTAAATATTCGAATAAGTGAAAAGACATAAGAAATATCGCCCTTTATTGTGATGGTGTGAGGGAAATGAGATAGTATGAGTGAGTACGTTGCTATGTAAGTTAGTCATCGTATAGCCTTTAAGCAGCAAACAGCTATTATTGCATTTACATGGAAACATTCTATTCATCTTTGTATTGAATCCTACATAAATATAAAATACTTACATTATTAGAAAACAAGCATATTTAAAACGAACGATAAAACAAATTTTTTTATTCAGTCAGCTGTATAATGATCACGCTTCTGATCTTGTTATTTGAAAAACCTCTTCTACACTATTGGGTAAGTATCAAATTTCTCTATAATAAAAGCGGTTGACGAGCTATTGTTCATTAGATACGAAGATAACTACAAAACTTAGAACTCATCCCAGCTGCATAAATATATTCCCTCTGATCGCTGGGTTGGTTTTATTTAGAATGTTAATAAGTTTATATTTAAATCCATTTTTAAAAATACAAAAACTATACGCAGTTAGTCTTAATGGAATAAATTTTTAAAAATTTATTACATATCATTCTTCAATCAATCGCTAATAAGTACAGACGTGTTTATATAGTGTTTTCAAAAGATTATTAGTATTCAAATATACGCTGCGGTATAGTATAACGTACGTTAAGTATACGTCGCATACACAAAGATTAATTTTCTAATGCCTAAGTGACGAAACACGGTGAGTCGTCGTGGTTACTGGTCGTAACAAAAACTTCAATTTTATATGCTAGGTGGTCTATGTTACCAATTAACAATGCAAAAATTGAAATAAATTGTATAGTGTAATTCTTATTATCCTATTAAACCTTTAAGCGTTTTATGAACTTTTATTGAACCCTTATTTGTCAATAACTTGGAATATTGTCCTTTTGTCTTAGTTCCACCGTATGCATTTACAGATTTTTTATTATTGTATTTTGTCCATGATTACAATTCAACTAACAATTAGATAACTTTTCCAGTGATTCACCGTGGATATTTCTGTATTGTTAAAAAAAATGTTTGTTTTAAATAAAAATCAGCCCGATTCTAAGAATAATTACTATATGCTCTTTTTTAATAAGTTAATCTGTTATCAGTACTATTGTTTCAATTGTTTCGGCTCTTACATCTAAAAAGTGTTTCGGTTGTCTTTTGTATAAATCACTGGAATAATGTGTGTTTCTATTAGTTAATTTTATTCTACTCTAAAACATTTTAGGAAGGTATGCGTGGCGGGACATCACTAATGCATATCAAAAAAAAGTTATTTAGACTACGAGACAGCAGATTTAAAAAATAAAAACTTAACTAAATAGATAGAAATCTTACGAAAATAAACATGTGCTATTGCAATAGCGATTGCAGTCCTAGTTGCCTAATAAATATAATGTCCTGTTTTAGCGGATACCCTTTCTTTGTTAATCTTCCCAATTTTTAAAAAGCTAATCCTACTCTAAGTAATCAGATCGTAGGTATGAGTCATTCCAAGGAAAATCATAGTAATCGTGTTATTTTAGATCCGGTAAGTTTTTTCATATAATAAATAGTAATAAAATGTACTTATTTATTAAAAGATTAGAAATGTACAGTGATTCACTTGCAGTATTTGAACAGTTACTATAAAATATTTTATTTATTATATTGAATGTGTTATAAAACACTTATCGAAATAATAATTACATTGTGGATAGTGGTATGACTTTGTATATTATACAGATATAGTTTCAAGCAAATCGAAATATTTATACAATATTTAAGATTTATTTCTCATAAACGTAATAATTGCTAAAGCTACAAACATTTTTGGACACATAGAACTAAGATAAAGAAATAATGAAAATAAAAGTTTTTCCAGTACTAAATTAATACATGGATGGTCGTTAGTTTTGGCCTTCTGTACATTTTTGTCAGTCACAGTTAAGTAATCGTGGTAAAACATTACGATATTGATTAGGAGTCCGAAAAGATCTGAAATTTCTGAAAGTAACAGAATATTAATAGTCAAGTGGCGCAATGAAGGAAAAACTTACGGTAAAATAAGTAAATTTTTAAATATAAACAGATCTACGATACATTACATTATTTAAAAATCGAAATCTAAAGGAATTATAAAAAATAAATATCGTTCTAGTTGACCAAAGAAGTTAGCGGAACGAGAAGAAACAGCTTCGATCCGTGAAATAAAAAAAAATTCTAAGGTTACTGCTACAAATCTTGCAACAAAAGTTAGCTAGAACTTTAAGAAAGATGTAAATTCAGAATTATGTAGAAGAGTGCTACGTTAAAATGATTATCATGCTAGGATTCCCAGAAAGAAGGTATACACTAGTAATATTAATAAGAATATAAGATAAAAATTCGTCAAAGAATTTAGTAGCAAAGATGATTTCTTCTGTAATAAAGTAATATTTTTAATTATTAGTAATATTTTAAATTTCGATTCATCTGAATCCATCTGAAGACCTTCCATGTATCCATTTAGTATTAAAAAAACTTTTATTTTCATTATTTCTTGATCTTAGTTTTATTTGTCCAATTACTTTTTCGGCTTTAGCAATCGTTACGTTTATAAGAAATAAATTATAACTATTGTATATATTTCGATTTGCTTGAAACTATACCTGTATAATATACAGAGTCATACCTCAATCAAATGTTATTAATATGTCAGTAAGGGCTCTATAATACACTTATTATTATAAATAAAATAATTCATGACAACTGTTAAAATACTGCAAGTTAGTCACAGAATGTACTAGATTACGTTTATTTTGTTAAAGAATAGTGATATGGTAATAAATTTTATTACAATTGTTTATTATCTTCACTAGTTTCTGTAAATATGATAATAGATAACCTAGATGTCTTAAAAAAGTATTTGACTTTATTGCAATTATTTTTATAACTTTCATTTACTTTTATTGTTATGGAATAATTTTGTAATTTTCTATAGGCGACAGGAGTTATTTTCGAATTTTTTGCTAGATTACAAATTAAAATGCTTCTTCCATCTTTACAAGGAGACGTGTAAGTATATTTTAGGTTGAAGTAAAATATCAAATAACTAAAACGCTAATTATTCTTCTAAAAAACAAAAGTTTTGTTGATTAAAATCAAATTTAATTTCACTATTTTCTTCTTTTTAGCCCCTTACAAGATTTCTCACAAATATACTTTCTAATATTGTTTTACTCAATAGAATTTAAACTCCTAAATAAATGTTTTGGCATTGCCGGATGTGCACTTTAATCCATACTTATACAATTGTTGGTTATGTACTTGGTTCGTTGAGTATTATAGGAGCTTTCAGTATTATCTATTTTTTCACCGAAAAAATTAGAACCATGAGTTATTAATAAACTCATAAATTTCTATTATATTTACTTTTATAAAACATTATTTTTATTTAGTGTTTTCGCCAGCGTCCCCGCGACATTCCATTATTTGAATTATAAGGAGGTAGTAGTACGCAAATTTAAAAGAATACTTTAATTTTAAAACCTGAAGAGTCTGTAAAAAAAAAATAATTATCTATCATCTTAAATAATTCAAATCAAAGTAAAAGTATTTACGTATAAAGTAACCGTTGATTGTATTTATAAATGCTATTAAAAGAATTTAAAATGTTTATTCCTAACAAATATTTTGTCTATGCCAATTGTTAGTTTAAACAAAATCTTCATGTTAGAACTTATTTATTTTAAAATCTGTTTAGTTTAAACAAAATTTTCTTGTACGAACTTATTTATTTAAAAATCTGAAAACCTCTTCGAGACAAGTATCTGTTAATAATAAATGCAAAAAGATGATCAAAATTTTAATATAAGGAATATATATAATATTAAATGTAAGTAAATATAATATGCAAATGTATGAAATATAGTGTATAATTAATATCTCATGCAAAATAAACATATAAATGAAATAGTAGTACATAAATCAATATCGTAATATTGTAAAATTTAAATGTTTAGAAAAGCATAAAGATTTTTTAGTTGTATCTAATAACATATTTTAATCCTAGACAAATAAATTAAAACTGCAAAATTATCTTCAAATCTTTTAGTTTATCATTTCACAAATAGACTACTCAACTAATATTTCAACCTAATAATTTTTTTTGTTTTTATTAACTCCATACATATTTACAATTTGTCTGTAGACATTTGGTTAATTATTATATAAGTGAAAAATGATAGCATGTGAACGGTTTCTTCAATGAGATGGCGTCTCGCTATTGTCACTTATTTCAGTAAGGTTTAATACTTTACAAGGTCTCCTGGGTGGATTATTTTGAGCCTAATAGGAATATATTGGTTGTGGTTATCGTTGGTTTGCTGGTTTATGTGCGTATCAATTCTTCTTTTGTATCTGCAAGTTGTCTAAGTTATTTATTTTTCATTCACGATTCGCATTCACGATTGTTCGTAGTGAGTTTATGGATTGCTTAGCCTCGAGCTTTGCAAAGGAACTTTTCGCTGCTATACCGCATAGCGGTATTCCATAGGTCCAGATTGGTTTTATTATTGTTTTCCAAATTATTAGTTTGTCTTATATGCTAAGTTTAAATTTTTTACCTTTCTATCTACTGTATACGCTGGGCAACGAAGCAGGGTGTGTTCTGCATCGTCATCCTCATCCTACTTGCCAATAAAGCACTGCGATGTAAGTATATTACAACTCTTGCCCCTGGTATGTTGTAATGATAAATAGGAGGTTTTTTAGTAGGCAAGTAGCCCGTACTAGGACCGGTCAAATAAGGCTTTTCCTGGTTAAGGAAAGAATCTCGGACGGTCAGAATCCGACACTAACTCTGGTAACGATCCTTGGATGCTTGTGAAAGATTTTGCTCCTGTTGTAATAACAACAAAAACACAAGTGTGTACTTATGTACGCACGTAAGATGATATAATTCTTTGGCGGAACAAAACAAAATATAACCTCAATAACCTCAAAGATAACTTCCAAAATAACTCCAATTATCCCGCGTGCTAATATACTCTAGATTATTATAAAAGACGACAAAATAATAAATACATCATGTATCAATATATTACCTATAAATATATATACAATAAAAAGCAATTTAATCGTCACGCTCGAAACAAAGATTTAACCTTTTTCTCAATTTTTAATAAAAGTCTAAATAAGTCGATGGTTAAAATCATTTTTTCGCATTAAAAGAATGAAAAATAGGTTTATAGCTCTATCACCTTTTACATTATCACTTATTACTGACGTTCAATATTAATTTAAATATTATTAACGAGATAAACATGTTGTGCTATTAACAATGAAAGATATGCAGAAGTTTTCAGTTGTCCTATGCGTAGTAGACACAGTAAATTTTAATTTTATATAAGTATTACTTCCATATGTTCCTTGTAAGTATAAACAGATTTTACCCTTTCCAAAGTCATGATAAGAATTTATTTCATCTGCATTGTAGGCTCGGAAATTTTCAGCACTCTATTAGCAAGACCATGATATTTTCAACCCTCCTCTATGTAGTAGGCATAGTAAATTTCTATTATATATTTTTTTGGCAACTAAGTAACTGCTGATTTCAGTTATAGACTTCTTTCCCATTATTATGATATCCGTAAATGTTATGATCTTCTTTTTCTTATATATGTTAGCTGTCATCCTTACTTAGCTTTACAAATTCATTGCGTAGATATTTTTCTAAAGATTTTTTTTTACCTTATTATTATTATGGAGTGCAAAAACGAACATTTTCGCCATATATGTCAATCGAAAACGATCGTTGTGCATGCGTAATAAGTCATCGCAAATCACTTCAAAGACAAATATCCCATAAAAGAAGATTTTTCTGTTACTTAGGTAGGATTGGTAAGGTGCGGTGTATTTTGACTTGCTTCAAAGGAACCAAACAATTAATTCGGAGGTCTACTGTCGACAACTGGACCAGTTATATGCAGCGGTCAAGGAAAAGCGATCAAAATTAGTCAATCGTAAAGGTGTCAATTTCCACCTTGACAATGCTAAGCCGCACACGTCTTTGGTTACTCAGAAAAAATTGATGGATATTGGTTAGGAATTGATGTAACATCCACCATATAGCCCTGATCTCGCGCCATTGAATTACCACTTATCTTGATCCTTGGACAACTTCCTTCGTAGTAAAACTTTCATTGATGATGACTCTGTAAGATCTCACTTAACTTAGTTTTTGGCCGAAGAGGATCAGACTTTCTATGAGCTTGTTATTTTTAAGTTTTCACAGAGATGGCAAAAGGTCATCGAACAAATTGAAAAATACATCATAGATTAAAGCTCATTCTACGTTAAAAAAAGAAACTTCTTTATTTCATTGAAAAAGTTGGGAATTATTTAGTTTCCAACCCAATAGTGTAAACTCCCCAGCACATAAGATTCATAAGACCGTTACTTTCAATAGTGGACAATTCTCAATAATTGTAATAACCCGTTACCGTAAGATACATAAGACTCATAAGAAGGGCATCATAACTAACATAAGAACCGACAAAACTGAACTAACTCCTTCCTCTCCTCCATAACTCTTCTATAACTCTTCTGGCCGTATCTCCGACTGCCCTTTTATACCTTTTCATCGAACGACGAAGCATCGGCCTTCCCCACGGGTGACGCATACAGCATCTGTTCCCCACGCTTAATCTTAAGAATACCGATATCCTAAATAAACATCCGCACGCACTCACACTAGTGCAGGCGCCAACGTGCACGAACCTGCATGAGACGTTTACAATAGTATATTTAACTTAAATATATTACTACACAAATTCATATTAAAAGTTGATTTAAATATTTCTTATTCTCTAACATCATTATTAGTCACATATGGTTGCTAATTCACTATCGATATTTGAAGTTTACGGAATACATCAGCTATTATAATTATATATCTGTATTTAAAATGTTTTGATACCGTCTATAATTTTTAAATTGGAGATATCTTTTCGTACAAACACAAAGTGAAAACGTCTGATTGCAAAAAAATGTTTAAGGTATAGGAAAAAGTAATTATGCTAAGAACAAAAAATTAACTTATTCTAACTAAAAAAAATTATTTATAAAAATATCTCTTTATTGTTGTTTATCTCAGATTGTTAGAAAGAAAATACAAATGAAAAAACTGAAATATAACGAATAAAAGATCTAAAGAATCATCACAAAAAAAACCATTTTATCATATAATGAGCTATTATTACCCTGGAAACAATAAACGATAAGGCGAATGATCAAATTTTAAAAAGGGAAAACATAATATCTGTTAAAAAAAGAGATTGTCAAAAAATTAACTTCTAGTAAATTGTCTTGATTCTTCAACTGTCTCAATCGGGACTTTAAGTATAAATATTCACATTCTCTTTACGTAAGTATCAGTAAAACTATCCCAATAAATATAGAAACATTAAGAAGAAGTTATGTTTATCGACTACAGATAGCTTGTCCCATAACTTCGAAACGTTTTCATTTGTGTATTCCCCACTCGTTAAAAGTAAAGAAATTCAGTACATATTTAAACTTTTCTATTTTTCTGTAGATATTAAGCAATCTGAAAAATATACAAAAATTGAATGATGTTCTTTTTTATCGACGAATAATAAATCGCATGTTAATATAAAATATTGTCAGACATTACCTTGACTTTCTTCCACTAAGATAAGCTAACGATTCCACTATGATTGCTGTTATCCAGTGCCAAAAAATAGTCAAAAAAATATGGAAAGAATAGTTACGATTAAACCATAAGGAGTAGTACCACAAAATTTTTTTCGACGGAATATTCATCGCATTATTTTTCTATAATTTTCAATAGTAGCTCAAGTACCTGATTTTTGAACAGAGGAAAAACATTATAAATTGAATCTCTTTGTTAACACGAAAATATTTCTGTTTCTGTTGGAGAGATTAATAATCTGTGGTATGGACCTTCGATAAAAGTTCTTTCTTATTCACTCTAAATATTATTTTAAAAGTTGAACTAAAAGTAAATTTCAGAGATTTTTCAAAACAGAAGAAAAACAGTTTTTGTGCAACGTCACAATAATGTTTGTTGACAACATAGTCGGCAGGAATTATTTCGCAAATAAAGTTCTCATTACAATATATCGTGTGTAAAACACCAGTCGCACTTTCTACAGCAATACCTGTTAGTCCATACAGATTTATCCAACCGGCGATTGGTTTCTTTTTCCGTTGCGAAAATGAAGATGGCCGAACGATGCAATAGGAATTCCATTGAAGAGCCGTACCAGTATTTTAAACAGATTCCTTTGAATATACGTAAGTGATGGGCCAATTACCAGAACTATAAAACGAATATTATCCATAAAACGCACGGATTCTGCACCATGGAATATCAAATAGGTATCTTTAATGCGTTCGAAGTTGAAACCCAGTAATATTTGTTTATATTTTTTTATTGACATAGTAATTAGTACAAATTACGTAACTTTACTTAAACATCATTAAGAATACGCTTAATCGAATTCGCGGATCCTGCTGTTTTGCTCTTATCAGCAATTAAATGTTGCTATTTCTGGACAACATCTACAAAGCAATGCATTATATAAACAATTTTTGGTAGAAAATATATTCATATTAAAATAAAATATCATTATATAAGTTTACATATAGAAGGAAAGAGAAAAATAGAGCAAAGAGAGAAAAGAAAGAATAAATATCTTGAAATTAAAATAAATGAGGAAAAAAGGCAAAAAGACTTATTAAACGTACGAATAAGTTAGCTAAAGAGGATAAAAATTATTTTCAAAAACGTATAAAAATAAAAGATATGCGTATCTTGTTTCATCTAAACATTAGTTCGATTTGGGATTTTTTTTAACTAGTTGCAACACCAAAATTATTATAGAAAAAATTTAGGACTGAACAGGAAGCAGTGTCTCACGTGAGTGTATATATGAATACAGAAGAATTAAGATTTAGATAATACAGAACATTTACTATTGAAAATGCACATATAGATATTCTACACTAGCAAACTAAGTATGAGTGCATCAGAGTGTGTTTGTGCGTGCTCATGGGTACGTGACTAAAGACAGAGCTTCTATAGTATTAATTTTTATCAGAGATGGCGTGATTTGGAATAAAAAAGAGAAGAAAAGTTAAGGAGAAAGAAACCAAAAATAAATGATTTTAAGCGTTTGACGAATGACGATAAAAGGAAATGACGTATATATATGTATATATATATATATATACGTGTCCAACGAGCAAAAAAGAGAATTATTATTGTTTGAAAGATTAGAAAGAGTTTTCTTTGGATGATGTTCTGTTAAGAAGTACCAAAAATACATATAATAGTTTTAGTTAAGAAAAATTAGGATATTTATATATATTTTATAATATCGCAATTCACACTACTTAAATCTTACTATTTTCTTCTAAATCTTACATTTTACTTTAAATCTTGCCTTATACTTAAAATCTTGCTTCTTATCTTAAAACCTTGCTTCCCATCTTTAAACCTTGCTTCCCATCTTTAAACATTGCTTCTATCAGTTTCTTTGTTGCCTATATATATACATTATCCCCTCTATCATTCTTTTGTTCTTTCCTCTGTTTCAGTTCTCGAATATTCGAGAAAATTCGGTACGAAACGCAATTTGATAACACAGCACTCTCCTATACAACAAAGGAGTTATATTTAGTTTCTACTTTCTCTTCTCTTACACATATTGTAATAAAAAAAATCTAACAATCTCAACAGTTTAGTAAATAGGTAATACAGGTAAAATAGTATAGGAAGTGACGATATTTATCAGTGACTCGGTAGACTATTAACCAAGGATGGCTAACCTGTGACTCGCGCATCAAAAATTAATCCACAAAAACTTTTGAATTGAATTACGCGTCGATTTTTATAAGATTTAATTTTCAGAATAAAGAATAGGATTTTTCTCATGGCTCCAGACACATTTACTGACAAACGAATATAACGCTGCAAGCAATGATAAGCCAAATTTGACCCACGCATCTAAAAAGGTTTGCTATCACTGCTATAAACATTTAAATTTCTATTACATTTTACATGATCAAACAATATCTCTATCTTAATATTTATAGTTATTCTTAATATTTCCTTTTCTCTTTTTTGAGATTTGTAAGAAAAGCTTTTTATATTAAAATAAAATAATAAATATTAAAAAAATCCCTTTTTTATACTTACATAATACAATTACAATATCTAAAGATCTTTAAAATTGTAGGGACAACTACAATTATAAAAATATAGCCTGCAGAATTTCTAATTTTTTTTTTAAATTATTTAAAAATAATGACTATTATATACAAAAACTCCCTGTTATTTAGATAGAAAGCTTACATTGCTGTACGGCAAATGTTAAAATTAAGTTGTAGATTTTAAACTTAAGGAATATTCTTTTTATTTATTTCAAACCATATAAACCTCTGGGAACATAAAAAATTTTGAAATACTCAAATAAGGTCCACCCTTTTGTACATAGTATAAAAATTTATTTAAAACTCATGATTGAAATCTTATAAGGAATGTATAAGTTAATTCGAGAACGAAAACATATATAAAAGATTTTTACCTTACCAGTTTTTCCCTTATAAGCCTTCATATAAATCCTAAACTTTTGTTTATGAAATTTTTTTTCCAGAATAAAATGTAGCAATTTCACCTAGCTGATTATAATAATTCAAATCTTCTACCATAGAAAACAGTTCCTCTTGATACGTTCGGCTGCTTAATGACACCATTTAAGGATTTTTTTATAATAACAAAAAAATATTACATATAAAAAACGTAAGCAATTTCAATAATTAATAAAAATTAATTCTGTGCGAATTTTAAAGATAAATAAAGATGTATAAGTGTTAGGAATAAATGGATTTGATAATGATTAAAGTAATAAGTTATTCGTTTTCCGATAACTCGAAAATTCTGTTTTAATGAACGTAAATATAATCTATTATTATGACAAACATATGAAATAATTATTATTATTCTTGAAAAATAATTATTTTGTAGAATTTAAAATTTTTTCTAATAGCGTGTGAAAAGAAACATTTATTTTAACATTTTTAATGATTGAAGCATCTTTTATAATGAATGCCTTATACATTATCTCATTCAATAAAAGCTCCTAAAAATTTGTTTGCAAGCCGTTTTAATGTTATTCACAAAAAAATCAAACTTGTGAATTTAACGCGGTTAACTTTTCATCTTATTTACAAATTTTGCCTTTTGTTACTCTCACAGTTTGGAAAGGTATATAATGATTAAAGTAGAAAACTTAACTATTTACCTTAACAACTTTTATCACAAAGAATATAATAGAATATAATAAGTTATACAAATTTACGCTATAAGAAAACTTTATCATATTTGGAAATCTTATGAAGAACTAAGTATGTTGGTTAGTGATTTAAAAGGATTATCGAAACTAAGTATCAAAAACGAACTCTTAATAAAATAACCGTTGATTTTATTCAAAGTTATTTGATTCATCTACTGTTATATATCGACACCCGAACATGGTTTAGATTGTCTCTGGATATATGAGACAGGAATTATTTCTTTTCAAGACTAAAGAAGGTAATCCTTCACCTGGCGGGCCTGGGTCAAGTATCTACCAGGGCTTAAGTTCAGACAATATAAAATTTATTAATTAAAAGACAAAATAAATTTTGGGCGTCACAATTAGGTTTTCCATAATAAGTATATTATTAAATTACTTAATCTGTGCAGTCTCGACTAGCAGAAGGAGAAGAGACAAACAAGTGCGGGTGTCATAGGTGACCCAAAATATTGCAAAATTCAATGGAAAAGAATCAACAAAGACTTAAGGAGATAACTTACGTTACTGATGCAAAACATGATATCTAATCTTACAATTACTGGTGGTATATAACAAAATAAATACACTTATACTCTCGGTTGAACTCGTAGTCTGTCAAAAGTATTCAAGAGTAAATAATATAGAGAAAAATAATCATATAAAATAACAGTAATAAATGAGATAATAAAGAAATAATTTAGAATAATAATTATTAAGATATAAAAGAAATAATGAAATAAAAGTTATACAATATAATATAATTCAATAAACAAATCAAAAATTCAAATCAAGAATATTAAATCAAATCATATATATAGAATGCTGTTAGAGATCTAATATGAAAACTGACGGTATCACTTCTGACAATAAAAAAAATTGTACAAGTTAACAAGTTACAGTTAGTAAAGAATTTCGATTAGTCCGAACTATTAGACGGCTGGCAGAAAAGTGCCGATCTTTTCTCCCTGACAACAACGTGACATTGAGGAGCTTCATCTGGGGGAAATTTCCTGTCACGATATAAATAAATAGTCCAACACGAATACGAGTACAGAATTTGTAAATTAATTTGCATATATTACAATAGAAGCTACATTGTATGATGATAATATTCTTTCACAATATTACCAATATTAAATTCAATAATTACAATAATCTCCTACCAACGCATCGTATTGCGTCTTTCCTCGTACCTATTTTTCCACGCATTCTGCTGAGTTAACATTATCACAGGTAGAAGGGAGAAAGGGGTTCCTGCTATGTCCATGACGTGGCATAGAAGACGGAATGAAAAGAAGACGGTGGAGAATCGAAACTGAAATAATAAAGTCAATACGTATATTAAATTGTGGCGGAACTTCACACTTTCCCCTTATTTTAAATAAAGTCATCGCAAATTGAAAAAAAAGTGAAGCGATAGCTTTATTTACTCTTAGGTACAAAGTCTTATTTAGTAATAAAGCATAGTCACTGCAATGAATCGTTTCATATAGGGCATTTAATTTTTTAAAGAACTCATGTTACGCTATTGTTTGATCATTTTAATATTTTGAAATTGTGTATAATCTGATTATTTGTTTCACAGTATCGCTATTGCTAATTACAACAGTATAATTATTGTACTATATTCGATAAGTTTCACTATATACTTTCAAAAGAGATTGGGAATACTCGTTGTGTCCCAACAATGTCCTATAAGTTATTTCCGCTACACACCTATTATGATTTCGAGCCTTTCAAGCCAGTTTGTGGACATGCAGGCTTATCTATTTTCCATTTGTGGCATTGATTTCAGTTTTTTCACAGCTCTTTCGAAGTACGTTTCCTTTGCTGACAAAGTCTCTTTTCAAATCTTTTTTATGCCGTTTAATATGGATAGGTAAAAGAAGCATTTGCCGTATCTTATGCTTAACTGCTTTAGAAAAGTAGAAGTGAAAGGAACAGTACAAATGAGATTTGCAAAACTACGACTATAGTACTACACTACTATACTACACCGTACTATAACACAAGAGCTTATGGAAAGTAGAAAAAAAAATATTTTACTAAAATCCAAATTGTCTACAGCCCGAGCATCACTGATTTTAAAAAACACAGAATACGTACTTATTAATTAAACAGAATATCGTTTTTGTCCGACTATTACAGAATTATTAAATACAATAATACAGACTTACAGAAATACCGAATTAAATTATATTATGAATAACAATGATAATCGTTCTTTCTTCTTGACCTTGGCTCCACTGAACTCTATGAGTCTACGCTTATGGATCTGATATCCGTTCCTTTACATATTTACTTAGGAATGACATTGAAAAGCTTTACAAGCAGCCGCAAAATTGTAAATATTTGAATTTGATAAGATACGTATTCTTTTTCCTCTTTTTCCTCCGTATTCTTTGCATTTCGTATTCTATGCCACCTCTTGTACATAGCAGGAACCCCTTTCTCCCTTCAACCTCTTATAATGTTAAAGCAGCAAAATTCGTGGAAAAATAGGAGCGAGGTAAGACGCACCACGTTACGTTGGTAGGGGGTTATTTTAAATATGGAATGTATTAATTGGTAATATTGTGAAAAAATATTCTCACGATTACAATAAAGTTTCTTTTTGTATTGTATGTAAATTAATAATACGAACGTTATTATCATTAATCTTTGGTACAAACTGACGATGTATCGTTTTTTGCCACAGCTCGCAAGACCGCAAACTTCATTGGCAGAAAAGCAGAAACTCTTACTGATTGATTGAGACGTTCTACCTCATCCTCCGTACTCCACAGACCTTGCCCTATCCGAGTATTACTTGTTGCTCTCGTTAGAAAATTCTCTTCGTGGTAAATGTCCAAAATCCGAAAGCGAAATAAAAACACAAAACAATAAATATTTTGCAAGTAAGTCTCCAGAATTTCGGAAAGAGGGCATAAAGAGGCTTCTTTCAGATTTAAGTAGGTAATAAGCAGAATAGGTTATATACAACATATTAAATTAACATAAGCAACAAATAACGTCCAATAAAGTCGCATAAAAAAAACTGGTGTGTGTACTTATGTACGCCTAGGTAGTTATACTTCTTAGCGTACCAAACGAATATAACCTCAATAGTTTAAGATATAACTAAAAAAAAAAATAAAAAAAAAAATAAATAAAATAATAATAGTATTACTTGTTGCTCTCGTTAGAAAATTCTCTTCGTGGTAAATGTCCAAAATCCGAAAGCGAAATAAAAACACAAAACAATAAATATTTTGCAAGTAAGTCTCCAGAATTTCGGAAAGAGGGCATAAAGAGGCTTCTTTACAGATTAAGTAGGTAAAAGCAGAATTGGTTATATACAACATATTAAATTAACATAAGCAACAAATAACGTCCAATAAAGTCGCATAAAAAAATAAACTGGTGTGTGTACTTATGTACGCCTGTAGGTAGTTATACTTCTTTAGCGTACCAAAACGAATATAACCTCAATAGTTTAGATATAACTAAAAAAAAATTAAAAAAAAAATAAATAATATAATAATAATTATGATTGTTTAATTATCATTATTAATTTTTCCTTGTTTATTTTTTAATTATTGTTATTATTATATTTTATTTTTAATATTTTTATTAATTTTTTTTTAAATAGAATACAGTTGATAAAGAAACCTGTACCTTCTTCCCTGGCTTGATGATCGATAATATCGCTATTGTAAGGCCGATTATGTGTTTCTTTTATTCTTAAATTTGTATTCATTTAATTATTTAATTTATAAATATATGTAGCGTTACAAGGTAAAAAGAGGGAGGTTTGGAAGTATGAGAAGATAAGCTACTAATTATTATTATTAATTATTTAACAAAAAGAAGAAAAAAACATATTTTCAATCGGTCGATATATTATATATATAAGAAAGAATATAAAAAAAAATATAAAAAGTATAGATATCAGTTTACACTAAATATAAAGGAGATATTTCGAATACTCAACGCGTTTATAATGGCCATGGTGCGGTGACAGCACGAGCTCCAGCTCGATCATTTCTGTCAAGCAACGCTGAGCACGATTTATGCTTGGATTAGGTGACCTATTTGAGGAAAAACCGTTTATGTGCCGTTTACGACAAGACTCTCCGCCTAGTTAATAACTAGCTAGTCCCAAACCCAAACAAAGTAGGAGGGCTTTGGGGTGATTCTAGCAACCTACCCTTGGTAAAAAAAATAAAAATGCTCTAGGAATTAGTAATAGCGCCTCCGATTGGACGGAAATAACGATGACGGCATGGTGAGCGAAAAGGAATATGCAAAGGAAGAACATAAGAACGCTTAGAATAGGATGCTGGAACGTAACTTCCATAAGAAACAAAGACCAGAAGTAATAGAGGAAATTAGCATACACAATCTAGACATCTGTGTTCTTTCCGAAACAGAAAAGAAAGGCAAATAAAACCTTTGATATGAAAGATAAATCCTATTCTTAAGCGAGAAAAACAAAAACGAAAGAGATACCTCAGGAGTAGGCCTACCGATACAAGAGAGATACGAAGATACTGTACTAGAGTCTAAATAAATTAGCGACAGGGTACCACAGATAACACTACAGCTCCAGAAGAAAACACCGATACACATAATCAATGTATATGCTTCAGATATCATCAAATCACAAAAAGAGAAAGATAAATTTTATGATCTGCTGCAAGCGCACCTAGAAAAAATCCCTAGACGAGATAAGACTATAATACTAGGAGATTTCAATTCATGAATCGACAACGAGATAGTAAAAGGGATTAAAAATTATTTCAAAGAGGATAACCTAAATGACAACTGGGATATTCTGATTACCTTCTGCGCAATGAATGAGCTACGTATCAACACATTTTACCCACATAAACCATAGTATAAATTTACCTTCAAAAACACTAGAGGAGAAAAATCAACAGTAGACTACACGATAACCAATAGGAATATACACCCCACAAAAATACTGGACGCCAGAGTGCTAATGTCAGCAAATACGGGCAATAACTACAACTTACAATATAAAGTAAACAATACTTGCGAAAATATGGAAAAACACACTTTACACCAAAATAAAACAAATGAGGAAAACAATAGAAAAACTAAACATAGTTCTTTTAAGCGATAAATCAATAAGAGACGTTTAACAAAGACGACTAGAATAAAAAATAGAAAGAAACAAAATTTGAGAAACAGACGACGTAGAAACATCATTGGAAAGAATCAAAACAAACATCAAAATAACTGCAGAAGCCCTAGGAAAAAGAAAATGCAACTTCGGAGGAAAGCGTAGAATTACTCAATGGTTTAAAGAAGAAATAAGGGCCCTAGTTGAAGAAAAAAGGTAGGCCTACCGACAGTACCGTAATAACACAATAACATATGACGATTACTGAAGTACAAGAAACAAGGTAAATGAGTCAATTAGACAAATCAAACGAGACTACTGGGAGAAATTTTCGGCCGACATGGAACACGACTTATACGGAGCACAGAAAAAGTATGCAAAATGCTACGAAATCGAAAAAAAGCGTAAACGAATCCGTGCAGACCACCAAAATCACAACAGACCCGTACAACAGAAGCGAGAAAGAAGAAGAGGAGGCACTAAACGATTACACTATTTATCTGAAGAAATACAAAAAACAATAGACAAACTAAAATACTGTAAAACACCAGGAACTGATGAGATACAAAACAAACTAATAAAAATATGGAGATAGTCCACATACAGAACAACTAAATACCCTATTCAATAAAATAGTAAAACACAAACTATTCCAACCCAATAGAAGAGAGTATAATAGTTCCCATATTAAAAAAAGTAACAAAGACAGAACCGAAGAACAACAGCGGAATCAGTCTCTAAGTGCAGTAAAGAAGGTGAAACGAAAATCTTTGCAAAGGTAATAGAGGGGACAGAAACAAGCGAAAGCAGCAAGATTTTAGACAAAACGATCGACGGTTAATGTAATATTCATACTACGACAAATAGCTGAAAAAGCGATAAATTTTACAAAACAATATACATGAGTTTCGTTGATCTCCAAATAGCGTTTGACAATGTGAAGCTTAGGAACCTACTACAGATTCTAGAGCCTGAGGAGTAAATAGCAACATAAGACAGGTAAAAAAAGAACTTACCACCTAAAATACAACAATAATAATAACGGGTAGTTTGGAAGCGAAGAAGATCCTATAACGAGTGGAATTAAACATGAAAACAGTCCAAGCCTGATCCGTTTTTAACCTGAAAATGGACGGACGTAATAAGGAGGTTAAAACAGCTAGGAGAAGGAGTAAAGTTAGGAAAAGATAAAATAAAAATAATAGGTTACGCCGACGATGCAATATCATGTCAGAAGACGAGGACGACCTACAAAGAAACTGTACAAACTTAGGCAGGCAAACTTAACATGATTATTTCGGCACGAAAGACTGAATCACTTATCACTCCAAGGAGCCTAGATGATGCAAGTTAGCTGTATATAACAAAAACGTAAACCAAGTTATGCGATTTAAATACCAGGAGCAATTATTACAAGCAAAGAAACCTAGAGGAAGAGGTAAAAGATCAAGCAACAAAAGCCTCCTTAATCTCCTGATATCTTAGGGATATCATATAGAGAAAGAAGTATATGAGCATTAAAAGCAAGGTACGTATAACAAGACTTGTCTCGAACCGATAAAACATATGCGGCAGAGACAAGGGCGAGTCCGATATCAAAACGTATCCTAAGAATTACAGAAATGAAGACGCTACGAGCCGTAACAGGGAACTCACTAAAAGACAGTAAGGAAAGACCCACGACATGGTAAGGTTGATACGAGAGAGAAGAAGTGAGTAGCGAGAACCATGTAAACTTACACTTCTGTAAAAAACGGTTTTTTCTGTTTTCGGTAGAACTTATTTGTTGTTTTTATGTATTTTATAAAAGAGCTTACATGAAAAATAGATAAATTTACAAAGGATTTAGACAATTATAATCCAGTTTTTATAGCGTCATAACTCGTCTCCGAATTTATGTCTAACAAATATGTTCGATACCCATTGAGTACGGTTTCTACATGGTAGTGCATTCTGCAATAATAAATTGTTCTTATTATTTATATAAAATACGGATTACCAACCGTGTATTGTTCTTGCACGTGTGCTTTTTACGAAATAATTTTATTCTCTCTTTTTCTCTCTTTTTAAGTAATCCTAACTAACACGCCGGCGCATGCAGAGTATGGCAAATTGGAACGAAAGAAATTATATTTTCTTTACATACATATAGTAAATACATTAGAGAGAGAGAAAGCATAATATTAACAAACGAAAAAATATATAAATTTATTTTATACCAATACATGTATATAATATAATATAATCGTAAGATATGCTGTGACAACATTAAATCTTTGTTATCTGTTTCACAAAAAAGTTGTATAAATTATGATAAGAATAACGTAACTATTACTCTCTTCATATGCATATAAATTTTTTGAATACAAAAATTTGTAACGACTTATAATTTTAAAATCATTTTCAAAATAGCCCGTTTCTTGAAGAAGATCAAGTGACTTTAAGAATGTAGAATACTTTCGCCTATCTAATGTATACGTTAATGCTTCTTAGATTTTGCTAGGTTCTGACGGCAGTGAATTAGCATTAAATGTTAACACGTGATCACTGTTAGAAAGGGTAGAGTGAGAACTCCCTTCCTCTACTTCCAGCCAGAAAGAATCTTTCGTAAGACTCTTACAGGTGGAGAACTAGGAAGTTATTCTGAGATACTCTGAGAATATAAGTAATAAAACTCATTTTTAAGGTTAACTGAAGTAGGTATTTTTATTTATTAGTTTTGTATGGGTTATCGAGATATATATTATTATTTATTAGTTTTAATTCGTTTTATTTCTTCTCTATAGTGATCATCAATTAAGGTTTAAAATGAATAAACTGGATTACATGTTGTACGATTTTTTTTATTACTTAACTATAGGATTACAATTTGCTGATTTTAATCAAAGTATACCGATGAATTACAAATCATTACCTTTATCCTGATTTTATAACAAACAATAATAAGTAGTATATCTTAAAGTTTAGTTAAAATACTTTACTGTGAAAAAAGAATGTTTTATATAATTGTTTATTTTAATTTATGGCTTTTTGCTTCTCTTTTTATATTTTCCTATATTTCAAACATAGAATACTTTCTTAAATAGTTTTAGCAAAGGATGCAGCTCTACATTTTTTATTCTAATCAACGACCGTAACACATCTAAGAAAAAAAATCCTTTCCAGCATCAAGTCTATGTATATAGATTTCATTTTTCAATAATTAACGATATAAAAATTTCTTTTAACTAATATCTTCTTCGTATAGATCTCATGAAAATTATGCGAATATAATTTTACCACAGTTACTAGGAATAGGCAAGATATGAATCTGTTAAAAGGTAAAAATAATACAAGGTCTGTTCAAAAAATATCGCGAAATTTGTGTTTTTTCAAAAATTATTTATTTCTTCATGAATATTGTGTCCTCTTTAAAGTTATCTGTATTAGATATTATACACTTGTGCTTACGTTGTTTCCAATCCTCGATGTACTTCAAAAAATCAGTTTTATTGATCCTCGACGTCCTTTCATTGTCCTTTTCACCTTTGGAAAGAAGAAGAAGTCACAGGAGACAATATCTGGAGAATATGGTGGCTGCAGCATCATTATTATATTGTTTTTGGCAAAAAATTCTCGCACAAGCTACGATGTGTGAGCAGGAGCGTTATCATGATGCAAAAGCTTCTATTGGGATGATTGAGCTTTGGTTTCCATGTAATGACGATAAACCCATGATTCGTCACCAGCTTTGAACATCTGAATAAAATTTTTTGCGATTAGAAATCGCAAGCAGAGTTCTACATTTCCTTAGCAATTGTAATGCGATGCTGTTTTTTGTCGGAACTGAGCAAGTTTGGTACGAATTTCATGGTGACCCCTCTCATGCCCAAATTATTTATAAAAATCGAATAGCACGAGGCAATCGATAAGTTTGGATTCTACGCCACTTCTCTAACGGTTATTCGACGATTGGCTAATTCTATTTTCTTTACTTCTTTCAGAAATTTCTTTTAACAACAATAAAACAATTAACGTTAGGCGTTCAAAAATACCTCTAATTTGTGCTTCTTTAACGACAATTTACAAATTATAAGGAAGGACATATCCCGAAATTGTTTATGAATACTATTGAAAAAATTAATTGACTTTATTTATGTCGCTTTGTCACGCATAACATGTATTGATATATATACAACAAACGACAATGATAGTACTTTTTATCACGGCTGAAGACCATCAACTGCAGTAATTAATATAATGCAGTAATTACAATTAGAGAGTAAAGTCACCAAATATTTTATGAACTAAAGAAAAGGCTTGACAATGAATACATCAAATCCCCAAAGTCTACGAGCTCACTTCGGTGATATTAATTCCATTTTTGAAGAGTCTAATATTTTAAATTTAAGTGAAACTTAGTTTGATGATAACGAGTCTTTAGTATACCAAATTTTAATTGTATAGTTCAATACAAACGACCAAGTGTTCGAGCTGGAGGAGTTGCTATCTATCACTATGCGAATGATACAACTAACTTTCTTACCCCTAATATCAACATGACTGTGAGACAGTCCGATTTTGTTAGCTCTACAAATTAATCAGTGGATGAATTTCGTATAGCGGGGTGTAAAATGGAAGATAATACAACAATTGTGTTAATAACAATTTATATTTATCCAAATCAAAAAATCGAAGATATTATTCATTTCTTCAAAAAGGTGCTATTTCCATACATAGCAATTAGAGGGGCATATTCTGTGGGTAAAGGCGAGGATAAGCTACCAATTATTTTAAGTAGAGATTTCAATAATAATTTCAACTCTGAAAATTCTTATGTACTCATCAACTTTTTACGTAAAGATTTAATACTTTTAATAAATAAGGACAGAACAGTTTCTACATTACGACATGGTACTACGAATGATGATGTATTTACACAATATTTAGATAACGGTCTTACTAGACTATTGCTATCATATTTTTGTTACTATAGCCCTCTTGTAACTCACATAGCATTTGAATTACAAACAGATCAAGTAATGGACGTGAATTAATTACATTTCAAACTATATAAATTGTATATGTATATAGTATTGTAATATTGAAGTTATTTAAATCATTTAAATTATAATCCAGGGTTTCTATTCTTTAAAGTATTTCCTGACGAGCCAATAAAGTATCTTTTTTTGTAGTATTGGCTCAGCTAAGAGTTTTATTTCTTATTTCTTTTTTCTTATTTCTTATTTCATATTTTAATTAAACCCTTTTTCTTTCTCATATATAAAAGAATAAATTAGATTATACTCTTATTGTATAAACTCTTATGAATTGTATTTAATATCTCAATTTTATTTTATCATTTTATCGTCCTATTGACAAATAGTATTATATTGGAATGCAGGATAGTTAGAGTTTTTTTTTTAGAAGTTTTTTTGAGGTTAATAAAGCTACAATTTTTTTTGTACGATAAATAAGTATATATTGTTAAGTGCTTATATAATATACAGACTAGTTTTTATTTTAATAAAACATCTTGAATAACTATTGCGACTTCGCACTGCTGTCTACAACAGGCAAAGTTTAAAAAATGGTCCCTATAAGGCTATTACATAAATAACGTTCACTTCTCAAAAATAAAAATGGAATTCTAAAAATATTAGGTTGGGGAAAAAAAAATCCATTAATTTTTCGATGGATGGCTTTAGTGATCGATATCTTGAAAAATATCATGCAATTTCAGATTTATGCTCGTTGGAAAGCTGACATTTCACACTAAAAAAATTCTCTTGCTGATTATTGTTTGGTCCATTCAGTTTGAAATTACAGTGTGTAAAAAATGGAAGTCAACGAAGAGAAAATTTGGTACATTTTAGTTTTTCTTCTATATTGGCGAAAATGCATGCCAGGAGACTGAAATTGTAAATGGTATTTATAATCATGATAGTGTGACAGCTAATAACGTGCAAAAAAAAGTATAACTTCAAAAAAAACGATTAAAAAAAGAAAAAAAATTGGATCAATAAAATTCGGATTTCTACTATCAACAGCTGGACCGTTTGATGCTAGCGATTGACCAGAAACGTTCAAAATAAGCCAACAGGAGAGGTGTTGTGTTCTATTAGGACAACCTCAGACCACACACGTCTATAGTGACTCGTTAGAAACTCTGGGAGCTTTGTTTGGAAGTTTTGATTTATCCACCATATAGTCCAAACTTGGCGCTAAGTGATTACCATGTTTTTCTTGTATTGCAAAACTTTCTTAGTGATAAGAAATTGACATCAAGAGAAGATTACAAAAATCGATTTCTAGAGTTTTTCGACAATGGAGACCAAGACTTTTATGAGAGGTGCATTATGAAGCTATCTTTAAAATGACAACAAATTATAGAACAAAGCGGTCCATATTTGACTAAAATTTGACAATCCAAAACATGTTAAATAAAGTCTTGAAGTTCACGTAAAAATAATAGATTTCATTTTCCTTAACCTAATATAATGGAAGTGTTTAAAAACAAAACGAAGATGTATTTCTTACATTTCCGGTTTCTTATTTAGAATTCTACAGAATGCCTATGAATAATGAATACATTTCGTACATTGCTAGACACTTTGCTGGTAACATATATAATAGGCAACGAAAAGACAAGTTGGGACGCATTTGCATGGTCTTTATTTTTAAATTTTGACGAGTGTTTTTTGTGTAATGACTAAAACAAAAAACGTCGAGTGATAAAATGATAATTACGAAAATATCTTTGTTAAGAATTGCAACGTTAAAAGTAACATAAAACATAACGAGTATAAATTAATAATTTTTATGATTATAGATAACTATTTTTTTATTCCCTTTCATTATACTTAAGTAAACTATTTAATAAACATTAATAATCAATATTAAATAAAAAAAACTACAAAATCGCGAGCTATTCTTACTATTTTTACAATGTAAAAGAATTAACATTGAGTAAATATAATGTAGAGCAATAAAAAACATGTAATTTTTAAAATCTCTTCATAAAAACTAATTTCATTATTTCCACGTATCTCTAATCTTGTGTAATGTGAAAACGCGCAATATTTTAATTTATTAGATTTTCTATATACTTGTTGATATTGTAATTTTTCAGAAATCTTTTAGATATTCCAGAGGAGCAGCATTATCGTCCTAACCAAATTTCAAATTTCTCGAATATCCCGATATGACTAATAATATTAATTAAAACTTTGTTAGCCTTTTTGAGCTATTTACTATTACTGTATCTTATTATACCTTGTTTATAAATTTAGTGAAAATTTAGATTTTTACGATTTGAATTAGCAATTCAAATGTGGCTAAGTATGTTTTATTGTCATTACATTTTAATTTTACATATTTTTATATTTTATTTTATATACCTTTCCAAGAGTTATATGCATAAGCAATGACATTAACTTATGTGTTTTAACGCAATGACGTTTTTCCAAGATCTCATTAATTTGTAAAACGGACGTAAACCATATACTTTTCTATATAAACTAATTCTCTATATACCTACAGCAAATGTTTTTCACACATGTAATATAATAATATAATGTAGAAAGATAGTTTTAAATTTTAATTAATATTCTTACTAAACTTACAACAGGAACTGTTTCATCAAACATTTTTTGTGTGTAAACATAATTTTGCAGTTTTACCCGCATAAGCACTTTTAGCAATTATGTAATTTAAATGTATAAATCCCAATGTAGTAGTAGAAACAAAAACAGTTAGAAGATTTCTAGAATTTGAAAAATCTTGATTATACCACGTTTTTGCGACATACATCTTTTTCTTGTGGTAATCCTCAGATAATTGATGTAAAAATGAAATTGAAAAATTATGGAACTAATTATAATAAGATGATTTACCTCCTCGTCGATTTAATTAGCTTTGATATTTGTCCCATTGTTATGTACTAAATAATCAATATAACATACCACGATTTCTGCAGCATCTGTGCAGAGCAGAGTGTGTAGTCGCTTCAAAAATGATGACATGTCTGTTATATTAATTAAATTTATTTTCAGTGAATTTATTTTCAAAAAAATTAGGCAATAAAAATAATACCCTATAAATACCAGATTTTTTCTTTCTATTCATAATTTGTTTTTATTGAGGTGTCGTAAGTCACCTTCGTTTAACTTAGTTACATTGGATGACGAAAAAATGAAAAATACCAAACGTAATGGACAAAGCTTATTGCTACATTTATCGAATACTTTAGTGACTTTGTAATACTCAGCGAAAGAATTGACAAATTCGTTTTCGTTTCTTGTCAATCAAAAGTATAGTCGAATTGGCTCATATAAATAGCTTCTTTTTTTATTTTCACTATACAAAAGGACTAGTTTTTTTTTATCTCAGATTAACTAATTAGTGGCCATGAATAATTAACTGAATGAAACTTATTAATATAAATGAGAGATTATTATTTTGTCTAAGTGATAATCCCAATTCACAAACGGCTAACGACAAGAACTACTAACTAAGCAATTATGTTGTAATTTACTTAAATAATAATGTTGGCAAATAATTTAATAAAATATAATGTTGTTATTTTGAGGACTCTAACAATCCTGGTTTTATGTTCCTTATCTTGTGTTTCAAAAAAATAATAATAAATTCTTAACCATCTTCTCAAAATACTTTCATTTACTAATTTAGAAAAAATTAAACTATATTGTCATAATATTACAGCATTTTATAAATATTGTACTACTTTTCGTCGTTTGTATTGATTTTCTCTTTACAGTAAATAATTTCTTTATTCTCTTGAATTTAGGTTAATTGAATAAGTCAAAGTTCTAACAAAAGACATTCTCACGATTACAGTGCAATTTCCTATTGTATTGTATGCATATTAAAAATATTCATTCCGCGCATCCTATACGTACGGAATAATACATATGTAAATCCAGTGATCAGTTAACGGATATTCGTCAGTTGCTATATAATCGCAGTCAAATCAAGTTTCGTCAAATAATATCTAGAGAGTTTTTATCGGGAGTACGTTTATAATACTTAGTTTCCTACAATCGTTTTAAATCACTCACAAACATATTCACTTCTTCAAAAAAGTGCAAATTATTACAAGTATTTTTTGAATATCATAAAATCAGAAAATTGGTATATTCTTTGCGTTAAAAAATTTTGAGATAAATAGGTAAATTTTGTACTTTTCAACCTTTTATATCTTTTCTGACTAAAAGTCAAAAAAAGTAAAACTTTAATTTAAATAAGATAAAAGAGCAAATGAAATAGATTATTACATTTATATGCTTTTTATTAAAAAAGATTGTAAATTGTTGATTTGTAAATTAATTCAAACTAAATAGTTGAGAAATCTGAAAGAGTAAAAATTATAATCTTAATCATTATCAAATGCGTCTATTTTTTTTATAAGTGATGACTTATAAATATTCTTTTATCTTCAAAATGTACTTAGAATTTATTTATCAAATTTATTTATCCAAACTTCTTTCTTTGTTTGTATGTAGAATAATAAAAAAATGGCGTCACTGAGCGGTAAAACGTATCAAGAGGAACTGTTTTCTATGGTAGAAGAACCGAATTTTGATAAAAACGAAGTGAAATAGCTACATTTTATTCTGAAAAAAAATGTTCATAACAGGAGGCTTAGGGTTTTTAGGAAGGCTTCTAATGGAAAAGCTTTTGAGGTAACAATGTTTAACATTTGTTTTCCTTCTCGATTAAACTTACACATTCATAGCATTATAATCATATAATATGATATGTAAGATAAACTTGTAGTTATTTTGAGTAATTTTGAATTATAATGCTCCAAGAGGTTTATATGGTTGGAAATAAAAAATAAACTAGTGGTTTTACTTATGTATGCACGTTTTACTTATGTATGCACTTGTTTTACGTAATTAAATTGTTTTTGAGAGATATTTTCTTCTAGATAAATTTTTGAAATAATAGTGAAATGATAGTAGGAATTATACTTCTCTGCATTAGTTTAAGAAATATCTAAAACTAAAACAGGAATTTAAATCCATACTGATACTGAACAACAATAGTTTAATAATTATTAGTAAAGAAAAGTAATTTTTTTATAAATAACGTATTTTTTATAAAATACAACAAAAATCAAAAGTTTAAAACTTTTTTCTTCAATTCTTTCAAAAATTTACTAGGCATTTTGAAAAAACCCTTACCACGATAACACCCTAAAAGTATACTACTAATATACCAAACTCGTTAAAATCCGTGAGTATCCCAGTGTATGTTCCCCTTGTAAGAACTTTTTGTATAAATTTATTGCTATTTTTATTAGATGTTGTCCAGACATAAAAACGGTTTATTTGCTAATAAGAGCAAAGAAACAGCAAGATCCGAATACTCGATTCAAAGAGTATTTCAATGATGTTGTGAGTAAAGTTACAAACTTTCTACATTTTATTATTATACTAATGAAACAAATCACCGATATTACGGTGTATATTTAAATTTTTAGATTTTCGACAGATTGAAGAAAGAGCAGAAAGATGTCGAAAAAAAGATTATTCTCATAGAAGGAGACATGAATCAAGTGAATTTAGGTTTGTCGGAGGAAGATCGTAAACGTATTCAAGATACCAATTTGATATTTCATGGTGCAGCATCCGTGCGTTTTATGGATAATATTCGTTTTATAGTTAATACGAATATTAGAGGAACAAGGGATCTGCTCTTGCTTGCCCAGGAGATGAAAAGTTTAGAAGTACTTTTTTCTAATTAACGATCTATATATAATCACGTACTTTAAAATATAATTTCTGAAGTAATCTTTTTATTTAGACAACGGATTTAATAAAAAATATGTTGTTCTAGTTTTATAAAAATTTTTTCTTTAGGCCTTTGTCTATATATCAACGGCATATTCACATTGCATACATAAAAAAATTGAAGAAAAATTCTACATGCCGCCTATAAAGACGGAAGACATAATCAAATTGACAGAGATTTTAAGCGAAGACGTATTAGATTTAATTACCCCAAAGTAATAAAAAAATAAGAATATAGCATTTTTCTTAGAGCTAACATAAGTAGTTTAGCATATTCGATTATCTTACAGGCTACTTGGTACTTGGCCAAATACTTACTCATATTCGAAGGCAATCTGTGAAGATACTGTACGGCAATATTCCAATAAAATCCCATCTTGCATCGTTAGGCCATCAATTATTATTTCAACGGAAAAGGAACCAATTGCCGGTTGGATCAATAATTTTTATGGACTAACAGGAATTGCTTTTGGTAGTGCGAAAGGTGTTTTACGCACGATAAATTGCAATGATAGGCTTATTTGCGACATAATTCCTGCTGACTATGTTGTCAATAACATTATTGCGGCAGCATGGGACGTTGCACAGAAATGGTCACTTTTTTTCTTTTGTAAATAATCACTAAAATGAATTGTTAGTTTATTTCTTAAAATAACATTTAAAGCGAATAAAAAAAATCTTTTATTGTAGGTCCATACTAAAGAGTATTAGTCCCTCAAATGGCAAAATTAATGATTTACCAGCGGACAAAGAGATTCCGATTTATAATGTTGTTTCCTCTGTTCAAAGACCAATAAATTGGGCTACTTTAGAAAATAATGTAAAAAAAAGTGGTATAAAATTTCCTTCGAAACAAATATTATTTTATTACTCGTTACAGATGAAACAGAACTATTTTGTCTATTTTATTTTGACAATTTTTTTGCACTGGATACCAGCTATTATAGTGGACTCGTTAGCTTATCTCAGCGGAAGAAAGCCAATGTAATATATGACGATATTTAAATTTACAAGCGATTTACTAATCATCGGTAAAGAAGCACATTATAAAATAATTGTATATTTTTCAGATTGCTTAACATCTTCAGAAAAATAGAAAAGTTTAAACATGTATTGAATTTTTTTACACTTAATGAATGGAAATTCAGGAACGATAACGTTTTAAAATTATGGGACAAACTATCACTCGTCGATAAACATAATTTCTTCTTCAATGCTGCTGATATTGATTGGCAGTGTTATTTTGAAACTTACATTAGGGGAATTCGAGTATATTTAGCGAAAGACCCGATGGAGACGTTAGAAGAATCAAAAATTTATTACAGAAAGTAAATGTTTGATAATCTTGTTTTTATAAAATATTTTGTTTTCCTATTTATTTAATCATTTTTTGATTAATTTTTTTTTCCAGGTTGAAAATCGCTTATTATACGACGAAATGGACGTTTTATGCCTTGATCCTTTGGATCATCTATTCCTTAATATATTCACTTTTTTGTACTGTATTTTCTCTCTGATAATCTTTGCCAAACAACAAAAAAGTGATCTTCTTATTATTTTCTTTTTAGTTTAAATATATTACTTTTTATCATAGCGTGAGTATATTTCCCTTTATCTTAAAAATTTTTTTACAAGCAGTCATTCTGACCTCGTATTCTTGCAAGAAAATATTATGTTGTTAAAATTATCTAGAAGTATGTAGAAGTTAAAATTGTTGTGTCAACTGCTATCTAAGTTTAATTATAATTTGTTGATTATAAGTAAAATAAAACAATTTTCGATACGTATGCATGGAAAAATTTAGTACGTTTAAAATATATACTTAAAAAAATGAGAATTGATAAAATAGTACATATTCAGATTTAACAGAAAATCTTCAAATATCTCGAGCGAAATATTATTGATTCACGAAAATTATAAAGCACGCAAGTTATATTTAATGTTAATATTTTAATTTCAGTGAAATTATTGTAACAACCGATGTATTTGATAGGGATTAGGGTATAGAAAGTGATTTAGAAATCATATGTAGGAAACAAAAGAGGAGAGATTTTAAAGAATAATAAATATTTTAATCAACTTTTTAATATCCCCTAAGACTACTTTCATGTACTCTTTCAGCAATTGATCCACGAGGTGTTCGAGTTCCTCGTATAACCCGTTTTTAATTTCATCTTCTTTGTCTATCGTCAGCGCTTGAAAATTGATTATTACAATCTTGTACTTCCAACCCTGCACAACGAGCGGTCCTACTTTATCGTTTATAAATTCAATTTTTCTAACCGTGGATAAGATTTTTCTTCTTCTTCTTCTTCTCCTTTCTTTAGTTTAGGCAAATTGCCTGTTCCTTAACGACGTTTTTCTGCCTATTGCACTGTTAAATTGTCGCACCATCGTTTTCGTGGGCGCCCCGTGCTTCTGCGGCCTGCCGGTGACTTATCCCGTGCAATTCTGACAATTCTTCTGTTGTCCATTCTATTGATGTGCTCGTTCCATTCTTTTTTCCTTTTTAGTATCCATTCGTTGATATTTTCCACTTTGCATGTTCTTCTTATATCTTCGCTTCTCTCTCGATCCAGCAGTGTTTTTTCAACTATTCTGCGAAGCACTCTCATTTCGGTTGTCTCTAGTAACTGTTTCGTTTTTGCCGTGTCTGGTCGAGTTTCTGCGGTATGTGACATAATATGTCTTACCATTGCCTTGTAAATTCTTGTTTTGGTCTCTATGTAAATATTTTTGTTTCGCCATATTGTGTCATTCAAACAGCCCGCTATTCTGGATGCCTTCGTTGTCTGTTCTCTTACCTCTGCTTCAACATCACCATATCCTGAGATTTCTATTCCTAGGTATTTAAATCTCATTTCCTGCTGAATAACCTTCCCTTCAATTTCCAGTTTGCATCTTAACGGTGTCTTTGATGTTGTCATGCATTTTGTTTTCTGGGCCGATATTTTCATGTTGAATGATTTGGGTATGCAGTTAAATCGATGTAGTAAACGTTGTAGATCATCCTCATTTTCGGCCACTAATACAGCGTCATCAGCATAGCATAGGATGGTTATTTCTTCACTGGCCATTTTATATCCTTTTAGCAGTCTTACGTTTCTTATTATTTCGTCCATAATGATGTTAAAAAGCAGGGGACTTAGGGAATCCCCTTGTCGGATACCACGACCTGCATCAATCGGTTCAGTCAAGGCACCATTTATCTTTGCTTGGATCTTGTTGTTTCTATAGATGTTCTCTATGGTCTTAATAAGATTATTCGGAATTTGCCGGTTATAAAGGAGGTGAATAACATCCTTTAATTGCACACGGTCGAGTGCCTTTTCCAGATCAATGAAACACATATATGCTGGTCTGTTGTATTCAATTGATTTTTCTGTTATCTGTCTTATGATGAAGACCGCGTCTGTGCATGATCTACCTGATCTGAATCCCTGTTGTTCGTCTTCTAGATTCGTTAAGCTGTTAATTTTATTCGTTATAACTTTTGTTGTTAGTTTCAATGTAGTGTTTAAAAGATTTATTCCCCTGTAATTTGTAGGTAGTTTTTTGTCTCCTTTTTTAAACATAACTATAGTTGTGCTGGTTCGCCATTCATCAGGTATTTTGTGTTGGCATAGTATTTTTTGGATTAGGAATGTTAACTGTTGTGTGAGACGTTGGCCACCATATTTTAGTAATTCGTTTGGGATGCCATCTTGCCCTGAGCTCTTCCTATTCTTTAGTTTTCGAATAGCTGTTTCTACATCACTGGACTCAATTTGTATGTCGTTTTTAGTTACTATTTCTGGCGTATTTAGTTCCGCTTGAGGTTCTTCTGATTTATAGAGTTTGTTAAGTAGTTAATCCAGGTTTCTCTTGTGATCTGATTTGTTTCGATCATTTCGTTGACCTCCTTTCTTTGTTTTGTTTGCCTTACTAATGTCGCTGTTTGATTCCGGATTCGCCTATACATTTCGTATGATTCAGGTGTTCGTAATGTCCTATAGTTAAGGTATGCCATTTTCTTTTTTTTGCATATTTCCTTAACACTAGAACTACCGGAAAAAAAACAATGCTACTTCTACCAATACTAGTCAAAATGACTGGTCATTTATAATCGTAAAAACAAAAGAATTTTTTTATTGTTTTTTTTTATATTATCATATAGAATTAATATAAGGGTATGGAAATACATCTATATGATGACAATTTTTAAAAATATAATAATTTAATTATAATAACAACATTTTTAATGATACTAACAAGTATAAATAGAACTTTTAGAAACAAAAAGAAGAAAATAACATACAATAAAGTAAATATAAGAAGTATTTTATTATTAAAAATGTAATAGAATCTGAAATAGAAAAAAAAATTATTATTAATTATTTTTAATATAAAATATTAAAATGATTGTTATTTATCTGATTATGATTTGTCACATTTCTTACAAAAGTAATTTATCTTTGTAGTGCATTGTTTGCTAACATATTTTTACATAAATTACAAATGACAGTAGTCTTATTATTATTGCAGAACCCTATTTGACACCATTTACGTGAAGAAGGTGAACTCGTTGATGTACTTGGAGCAGTAGTTTCTTGTTGCTTGATTTTTGATTGTACATATTCAATGGCAAGTTCATTTGCTAGTTGAAACAAGAAGTCTTGTCTAGATATTTTCTCACCTGTGGTTTCCTTATATAAGATCCAGGAATTTATGCCAGCTAAATTTAAAATGTTAATAAATACTTGGAGCGGCCATCTTCTAGATCCGGATTTTACGCTATATTTTTTTGCCATTTGGTCTCTAATGTCCACTCCAAATTTAGTTTTATTATAAAATTCAACCGTCTCGGGTAACTTTTTATTACTTTTACCAATTTTGATACATTTGTGTTTAGAACTCAATATAAAAACTTTCTTTTTCGGTTTACTTTTGTAAATTGTAAGGGTAATATTATTTGATTTATAGAGTAGTGATGAAAAACGAGTCATAGTATCCTTCTTTATTTTACAAATTTTTGGCAATTCTCTTTTGTTGCCACGTATAGTGCCAACAAGCGTGGCACTTCAAACTCATCAAACTCATCATTATTACCACTATAAACTGTTTCAATATCTTCTTGGTCACTTTCTTCATTCTCGATATCAAAAGCTTCCATTGAAATATTGTTTATTTTCGCAGCAAATCAGAGGTTTTTATACGTTTTGCCATTTTTTATGGATTACAAAAAATCGCTATATAACTAAAAAATAGATTCTATTCCCACGACTATGAAATAAAGAATGATCGCGTAAAACTACATCGAATTTATTATTTCGATACACTACGGCAACGATTATATCACTATGTATTATCGCCAGATAAGCAGTAACATGAGAGAAAATATTAAAACAAAGAATAATACATTCGTCTAAATATCTAATCGACAGTGTTGATTTCAAAAAACAGATATTTTCAGATTATGTCGAATTTAAGAAGTACCAGTCAAAATGACTGGTATTGGTAGAAGTAGCAAATGCCAAAATTTATTCGAATTCTGTTCAAGTTACAAAAAAATAAAAATTATTTTTACAAACCATTCCTTACATCTAGAAAAGTCATCATATAATTTTGAGAAAAAAATGTAACGTGAGGTGGGAATTAAATAATGAAGTTGCGCGACCAGTCATTTTGACTGGTCTGGTAGTTCTAGTGTTAATCTCTGGGCGGAACCAAGGAGTCTTGATCATTCTAGCCCGGTTTTTTACAGTTCGTGTTCCCAGGGCTTCGTATGCAGCTTCTAAAATGTTGGTTCTTAGTTTCTTCCAGGCTATGTTTATGTTAGCTTCTTCTTTTATTGGGTCTTTTTCGATTTTTTCTTTCAACCTGTTCTCGTATAGTTGTTTGGTTGGTAAGTTCCATAGTGACTCGATGTTTATTTTCAATTCTTGAGTTGCTCGTGCAAGATTCCTTTGGGGTTTAAACTTCATTCTTATTTTGCTAATAGCAGGCTATGATCGCTTCCTACATTCGCGGAGTTTAATGTCCTAACATCTAATATTTGGTTTGGTTGGACGTATCTGTTAGTAACAATGTAATCAATTGTAGACCTGAAGCCTCTGGTGTTGCTGTATGTAAATTTATATTGTTCCTTATGATTGTAAAATGTATTATTAATCCTTAGCTCGTTAAATGTGCATAGCTGTGTCATTAGTTCTCCATTGTCATTTAACACGTTTTCGTTGAACCTTTGTTTTATTCCAGGTATTATTTCATTTCCGATGCGAGCGTTGAAATCTCCAAGGATTATCATTTGTTGGTTACTTGGTAATGATCCGACTAAATTTTGTAGTTGGTCGTTAATTTCTGGCTTTCCGCTTCCATTTTTATTAGTAAGATGCGTGAAGATATATAATTGCATTCTTTTACGTTGTTCTGATACTTTTTCGATATTGCGATGGCTACCCCTTCTTTTGCCCTGGTTTGTTTTTCGACTCCACTATATATCACCAGGTAGTCGTCGTATTGTATTTGCCCTTTGCCTTTCTTTTTTGTTTCTTGTAAGGCGCAAATATCAATGTTGTTGTCCTTTATTTCCTTCAGGGTTTCCTGGTCTTTATTGTTAAACGATTTTATGTTCCAGGTAGCCAAGCGCAATATATGTTTTTTTTTCCATTCCTTAGTCCTCTTACTTGCATGGGTCGTCATCGTTAAATCCGTCCTGTTTTGAGGCAAAATTTTGTCCTTTTGAGCAGATTTCCTTTTTTACGTTGGGTAGGGAGCTAGCCTGACCCAACAACCTTCCTCCTTTTCCCGAGCTTAGGACCGGCAACATGATCGCTGATTTCGATGCTCCATCGATCGTGCAGGCGGAGTTAAGATTTTTCTACTAATCATAAATCCAACGCAAAAACTATGGGTCCCTTACCCTCCATGGTAAAGCATTTAAACCCCCGTGTTAAGCAAGTCTTCCCAAGACTATCTAGTTTCTAGCAGTGAGACAACATCTGCTCCGTACTTATCGTTCTCGCCGACCATCGATTGCAACGACCAGGATCTGTACATACTTCGTACGTTCTACGTACCCACTTTGAGATTTCTTCCGTTCTTGGACTTAACTCGGCATGAATTCCCTAGATTAGTCCCCACCCGAAGATCTGAACAGGGGACTAGTTTACCTCCGGAAAATTTTACCCTAGCAGAAACCATAGCGATGCTTGTTTATTACGAGATAAAGTCGTTTTACAGTGTGAGTTTATCAAACCTACGCCCAACCCCGGATCAGGAGTGCCTTTTCCAATCGGCTGTCCGCGACTGCTTATTCACTTTGTTCGCAGCTAACCTCTATTCATATCCGAGAAAAATAGGCCTTTCATCTATCCACAACCTAAAGACACACAGTGTCCTGGTGACTAGAACCCACTAACACTGTGAATTATAACACCTTTTTTACTGCTCCGAGACTAGCAGCTTTTAGGCTAACACAAAATCTGCAAGAGATTATAGTTTAAAAATAAATTGTTTAAAAAATAATTTATAAGTAACACTAAGATGCATTCTTTTTTCAATTCTAATAATAGAAGATTAATGCATATGGTTTCTTCCTTGTTTAAATAAAAAGAAGACTGTGTCTTCCAAAATCTTTAATGATTTTAATATTATCGGCTTCTCCTTATCGTTGGTAAGAATAATGCGCTCTCTCTACTAGTAAAATGATTGATTATCTATGAAGATAGAATAAGTTCTCTAATGCTTTGAATAAATATTTTTCAAGACAATCACAATATTTTTTTCTATCAGAAAAAACATTATTTTTTTTACCTTTTAAAAAATTCATGTCTTGCTTATTCCTTGTTACAGTGGTTGAATTCTATTCGCATAATAATTCACATGAGATCTCTACGAATAAAACATTCATTAAAAGAAATCTTTATATTGTTAACCCATTGGAAGATGAAATTTATATGCATAGATCCGATGCTGGAACGAAGTCTTTTTCTTACAGTTGCATACTCTTAGATAAAACTATTTAAGAAAGTAGTTTATGTATGAAATATAACAAATATGAATACAGAAGCAGAGTACCATAAATTGAATGAAAAAATAATATAATAAACATATTTAACTCAGTAAAGTATGCTTCTGAAGATAATATTTTGCTATTCTACTTACTATTGTCTTTTATAATATTAAGATAAAGAGTACGATTGTAATTCATCGATATTCTTACATTTAAATCAGAAAATATTCATCCTATGGTTAAGGTATACAAAATCGCACAGCATGTTATTCAGTTTATTCATTTTCAACTTTAATTGATGATCACTATAGAGAAGAAATGAAAGGAATTAAAACTAATATATTATTATACATACCTTAGTGAACCTAAAAAATACTTTTATTACCAATATTCATGACTAATAAATGATAATATTATGTGTATATTAAAATATCAGAATATAGATACCTATCAGTCCAAACTTAATTTAAGGGAGAATTATCGAATTACCTTATGCCGTTATTTTGAAATCGATGTGCCCACGCATCGTAAATTCCGACAAACTTCAAGATGTAGATTTAGTGATTGGTGTTGAAGCATCATAAAAGTTCATTTTCATCATCTATTCTCAAACACGCTAAAAGCAGTATAATTTCAAGTACTTTTCACGATTTATAATTCATGTGCAACTATGTTTATAATATTCCCTATAAAATTAATATAACATCATCATCATCATCATCATAATCAGCCTATACTGTCCACTGCTGGACAAAAGCCTCTCTCATATTGAGAGGTTTTTAGCCTTAATCTTCCTCGCTGGCTAAAGACGTGTTGGAAGATAATGTAAGGATGGTGTGTTAGGGAAATTTATAGGTTTAGACAAGGATACTGGATGGGACAATGAATTCCCCCGTATGGTCTTGGGAGATAATCCAAGGTTTGCGTAGGCAGGGTCGCATCCCTGAAGAACGTCTATCCTCCACCGGGATCGTGTAGGAGTACCTACCCGCTACCTTAATACATATATAATTAAAATAAAAATACTTTTCTATTTATTAATAATTAATTTTAAACGATGGGGGAAAGGGTTGAGGGGGAAGACCGTTTCTACGACAATTCTCGGGCATCGAAATCACCGAAAAAAATATTTATTCGGACACATTAAAATATAAAATATAAGATAGAAGTGAGGAGGTGAAGCGTAACGAAAAATGGAAAGGAAAATAAAAGTGGAAAAAACAAAGGAGGAGGAGGAAGAAAAATGCCTTGCAGCAGCAACAGCAGCAGATAGAAAAACAGTGCAGTGGTTGATGGTGGTGGTGGTGGAGGAGGTGGAAGTGGTGGTGGGTGGTTGGTGATCCAAGTGTGCCGTTGTCACGCACGCGACACACGGCGAGAAGAGAGAAGAGGGGAGGAGGATGAAAGAGGGGTAGGAGGAGTCAGAGGAGAGGAGAGTGAGTGAGTCATGGTTGGGCACAAAAGCTGAAGCACGCACGCGCTTGAAAGTCCTACGAAATAATAATGGTGACGACTACTACACAAATACGACGACGACGATTTCGACGTGCCGCCATGACAACCAACAACAACCCCACCGCGAAATCAAATGCGAGTTCTCCTCCCTCCTCCTCATCCTCCTCATCATCCTTTTACAAGACACATGCGTCATAATAATTTTACGCGTTCTAACAACACATAAGTTGAAATATACAGTAATAATAACACGAAAAGAGTAAGACAAGGAAAGAATGATAAAGAGAGAGAGAGAGAGAGAGAGAGAGAGAGAGAGAGAGGGAGACAGGGAGAGAGAGAGAGAGAAAGAGAGACAGACAGACAGAGAGAGAGACAGAGAGAGAGACAGAGAGACAGAGAGAGAGAGACAGAGACAGAGATAGAGAGAGAGAGAGAGAGAAAGAGAGTTGCGAGATAAGAAATGGTAGAGAGTAGTATCATTATTATCATCATTATTCGACACACTAAACATGCTTTGCTTGCATGCTTTGCTTGCTTGGTTGGTTGGTTGGTTGGTTGGTCGTCTGTGTGCGTTCATCGTTATTCGCCCAAGGAAAAAACAACATGGCGGCACGTGTTCCAACCAAGAGATATAAACTAGTCGAATACATTTCTAAGAAAATGATATTTTTTTCCTAATTCTCATCCTCTTCAACGAAATGAAGTAAATCTTTTCTCGTTTCCAGTTCCTCCTTCTTACCAAGTATTTATTAATTTATTCAAAATTATTATTTAAACGATCAGACTTTTTTTTCTTATTTAAAATACTTCTTTTTATTCGATTTTCTTCAATATTTCTATAATATGTTCGTAAATATATATACAAATAAAAATGTTAACTAATATTATTCATAAGTATTGTTATTCCTATTGTAAAAACATTAAATTTCGTGCCCACGTGTATAACTATATACGTTGAAAAATATTTTTCAAAATCGTATTATGAAAGAAATCCGATATCGCGCGTATTTATTACGCTAATAGATAAAACGATACTCTCGAATACCGTTATCGAACACATTGATTAATCGATTCAAATAAATAGACTAGACAAGATAGAAAATAACGCAGATAATTAGTTAAAAATACGAATACGCAGATGATGATCGTGGTGCGTGCGTGCGACGCGTTCTAGATAATAACGATGATCCTAATGAGTTACGATTGTCAGTCCACTGTTAAGTAAACAAGAAAGAATGTTGGCATCATAAGACGATAGAAAATACACGTAGTAACTAACTTACATATCCTACTAACTACATACACACGTACACTTTACATATACGTTTACGAACACGACTGTTAAACACTTGACTGTATTCCTTCATCCTGATGCATTTGTGTAAAATCTACGTATGTGTATGCACAAACTAATACATCGATAAAGAAATCGAAAGAAGGATAATATTATAGGGTAAACAATAACATGTTGGAAAGATAAACAAGGAGCTTGCATTAATAAATATCGCGAGTTTGTAAATATTCAATAAAAAACAACGCGTTGGACGTTTAAAGGGATCAAAATACAAGTAGATGATAGAAAAGTTAATAGAAAGAAGTAAGAAAGAGGCAGGTGAGTTAGAAGAGGATAGGATAAAAAGAAGAGATGTGGAGTGAGGGGGAGGGAAAGGGAGGAGGAGATCGATACGAGTTTTTTTTCTCCAGTTATGTCACGAGTGACAAAGAACGAAATAGTGGTAGGGGTAATAAAAACAAACACGATGACAAAGATAAATAAAATTTTCTTAGACAACGGATAGGAAAAGGAAAGGAAGAGTTAATAAAAAGAGAGAGAGAGAAAGAAAATGATCATTTCACGATTTCGAATGACAACACTAACCTTGCGTTCAAGGGCAAGTAGCTTCTTTGTACGTCGATGAACGTTGCTTCGTTGAAATATAATTTCAAAGTTGAATCGTACAACAAACGATAGGAAGAAGAATTAGGCGGATTTGGGTGATAATGACGTAAGAAGTGGAGTAGGAGAAATATATGATAGAAAAGGGTGCGATCGTCTAACGCAAATAAAAACGAGACATTAGGCGTGGATCTCGCAACGGGAAGAACAATTTTTAAAATGGAAATCACTCTCATGCTTTTCTTTCGGGATCCTTCTTCTTTCCTTTTTGTTGTTGATTGATTTCCTCGTCTCCTCCTCCTCCTCCTCTTCCTCCTCTTCTTTTTTGTCTTCTTCGGAAGAAGATAGAAATCAGATTAATTCGATCATCGGGGTAAAAAAAGTTTTACCATCCAGCTTTCGAAAAAAAAAAAAAATAAAAATTAGTGTCTTCGCGTTATCACGAAATTCACCCGCATGGGAGGAGCGGCTAATCCAGAAATGCGCGCTCCTCTCCTCGCGAGCACACACACACACACACGTACGTACGTACGCAGAGATACGTAGGCACGTACCCACACACTTAAACAATACAACACACTTATTGAGAAATCGTATTATCGGTTGCAAACTGTTGTATGTACTATTTTATCATCGTCACTGCGAACGACTGAAGGTAGAAACGGTGCCCACGGCAATAATCACGGTGCGATAACCACAACGATGATGATGATGACGACAACAACTACTACTATTACGACAACGACGACAATGACGTTATTCCGATAATACATACATTGCCGCGAATAAAATAAAGTAATAATTTATCACGAATGTGTGCACACACACGTAAACTTGACGAATATATCGTGTAACACGTATTTATATATATGTGTGTAGAATATTTTTGTAGTAGTATAGAAAACGTATTTATCAGCTCTCACTCCCTTTACCCTACTCTTTAATAATCCCATCAATCACCAAAAATATACGTGACATATACGTATGCACGCGTATAACACGTACACGCATTCTCTCTCTCTCTTTCTCTCTCTTTCTCTCTTTCTCGTTTTCTTTTCTCTCTCTCTATTAAAAAATAACTCGCGTTACGAAGAACAAATACGATACGTTTCGTGTATATAATATTTACGTGTAACATTGATAAAAAACAACTAAATATATTGTTGAGATGTGTACATTTCCATTGTAAAATTAAATGTATGTGCTGTAGCGAAAGAGCATGTGTTGATGTACTACTCTTCGTGGGAGGGACGCACACATGTAAGTCTCCCCACTATAGTACATGTAAGATTAGTATATAAGGGACAGCGACTAGCTGTATAGCGCTCCCTCTGTGAGAAGAACTAGATAGTTAAAAGAAGAAGATATAGCACGTGGCACTGAAGAATATGTAATAGATATAAAGTATAAATTTATATTAAACTTTTACCACTCATATAAAAAGATATTTTTCCTCATTATTTTAACATGGTAGCAGTCCATGGTTATATGCGGTGGTAAAGGTAAGTATATTCAAGAAGTTAGTTATTCTGAATAATATTGTGAAAGCGTTTAAGAATATAAACGCAAAGAGAATCGAATCAACATGGCGGACGAAAGAGAATCCGAAAACCAAGGATTTCTATTACAAGTATTTGATGGGACTCATTACGAAAAATGGAAGTATAAATTAAAATTATTCGTGGAACTGAAAGAATGCAATGAAGTTATCGAACTTAATGAAAGGCCACCAACGATCACAGAAGCCGTATGGAAGAAAAAAGAAATAAAAGCAAAGAATTATATTGTGAACAGTGTAACAAATACTCAACTAGAATTAATTATTTGTGAAAGAAGTGCTAAAGAGATGATTGATAAATTAGATGAAAACTTCTTAATAAAAAGTAGTGCAATTAAATTATTATGTAAGAGAAAACTACTTGATTTGAAAATGGATGAAAATGAGAATCCAACAAATTTTTATAACAATTTTAAAAACAAGTAAACGAACTTAAAATGCTGGAGAAAAGATAACAAACGAAGATAAGTTGAATTATTTTTTGTAACACTACCGGAAAGCTGGTCGCATATAGTTGATATTGTGGATGCGTTACCAGAAAGAGAAAAAACAGTGGAATTTGTTAAATCGAAATTAGAATTAGAATTTAGGAAAAGACAAAGTGAGAATCAAAATCCTAGAAGCAGTTACGAAAATTCAAACGTATTCAAAGCTGAAAAAGGAAAAGATAGAACGTGCTATAGATGCGGAAAGCAAGGTCATTTCCAATATCAGTGTACGTATCAGTACAGTGATAGAAATTCGTGGAGAGGTACACGAAGAGACAGCAAACGCGGGAAATGTACGATAACAATACATGAACAACAACGAAACGGCAATTTTCAAAACAGAGGCAGAGGCAACCGAGGACGAGGTAATCAACAACGACAAGATCGCTTTGAACCCAAGGTCTTTACATCATTAGCAGAGGTTAGCGATAATACAGCATTAAGGTAAACATTTGCGAAAATAAGCTAGAATGGATTTTAGATAGTGGATGTTCCGACCATATAATAAATAGTGATAAATACTTCGTAAAATCAAAAACTTTAGAAAACCCGATTAATGTAAAAGTAGGAGATGGTCGTACACTTAAAGCAACTATTGTAGGCGATGTTAGAGCTAAATTTGTAACAAATTTTAATGAAACTGAAATCAAATTAACAAATGTATTCTTTGTCAAAGAAATGGATAGGAATTTAATGAGTTTCGGAAAAGTCGCCGAAAATGCGAAAATTATATCGTCAGGAAATACTTCAAAAATTTATAGTAGAGAAAATGAGTTAATAGGAGTTGCAATCAAAGAAAATAATTTATATAAAATAAATACTAGGTTCACAAGAAGCCAAAATTACGTAACTGAAAGTATAGCTAATGGTATGACATTGAAAGAGAAATACCATAGAATGCTCGGACATGTAAATTTTAATTATTTGAATACTTTAAGTAAAAATAACTTAGTCGTAGGTTTGCCAAATAACTTAGAAAAGGAATTTTTGAAATGTGGTACCTGTATACAAAACAAAATGACAAATACTAAATTCAAAAATGAAAGGCACAGATCAAAAGACATAGGTGAAATAATTCACGCGGATGTAAATGGACCACATAAAACTATAGGGTTTAGGGGTGAAAAATATTTCCTAGTTTTAATCGATGATTATAGTAAAGTAGCAAAAATTTATGTTATGAAAGGAAAAAATGAAGTTTATGACTGTATTGTAAGCTACGTAAATCTAGTTGAAAATTTAACCGGAAAAAGAATAAAAAAATTAAGGTGTGATAACGGTAGAGAATTTTTAAATAAAGATATGTATAACTTTGCAAAAGAAAAAGGATTCTATATTGAACCATGTCCTTCGTATGTTCATGAACTGAACGGAACAGCCGAGAGATATAATAGGTCAATAATGGAAACGGCGAGATGTTTATTAGCAGACGCGAAAATTCATACTAGATTTTGGCCAGAAGTAGTTCAAGCAGCAGCTTATCTGAAAAATAGAACGTTAGCTAATACCATAGAAAAGAAGACTCCGTATGAAATTATGATGGGAGAAAAGCCAAATATTAAAAACCTCACATTATACGGTAATAGAGTTTTTGTTCGAGTTCCAGAAATTAAAAGAAAAAATAAATGGGATAGGAAAGCAGATATTGGAGTAATAGTTGGTTATGATGTCGTAGGTTATAGAGTTTTAGTAAACAATAGAGTTTTTGTAGCTAAGCATGTAGAAATAATTGATCAAAATGTAAAATTAGTAGGGTTAAATGGTATGGATGACTCTGGACTTTCTTCTACTCCATCTCTCGAGGTGAGTAGGGAATGTAAAACTGAACCAAAAAATGAACATGAAACTGAATTAGAAGAGGAACTTGAAAATGAAAGAAACGGAAATGAAATCTTAGAACCGAGCACTAAAAATGAAAATTTGAACATAATAAGGAGGTCTGAAAGAAAGAAAAGTCCAATAAAAAGATATGGAGATCCGATAACTAATTGTATCTATGTAAACTTTGTAAGTGCTGATAGTCCCGAGAACTATCATGAAGCAATAAATAATGATGAAAGCGAAAAATGGCAAGAAGCCATGGACAAAGAAATTGATTGTTTAAATAAAAATGCAACATGGAAGTTAGTCGAAAAACCGAAAGACAAAAAAGCACTTGATTTAAAGTGGGTCTATACAAAGAAAGGAGACAATAAATATAAGGCGAGAATTGTAGTAAAAGGATTTCAGCAAAAAGAGATAATTGATGATATTTATTCACCAGTTGCGAGGACACAAACATTAAAAATTTTACTAAATTATTGTGTACAAAATAATTTTCAAATTGATCAAATGGACGTAGAATCAGCGTTCCTTAATGGAAAAGTAAAATCAGACGTATATGTGAAACAACCTCAAGGTTATGATGATGATTCAGGAAGAGTATGTAAATTAGACAAGGCTTTGTACGGACTACGCGAAAGTCCACACGCATGGTATGAATGTTTAAATAATTATTTAAGCGAATTAGGTTTCGAGAAAAATAAAATTGATTATTGTTTATATTTTATGAAAGTCAAAAGTGAAAAGGTTTATTTAATTATTTTGTTGATGATTTATTATTAGCAAGTAAGGATAGAAAGTTAATTGAATATATCAAAAGAAAATTAACTGAAAAATTTCGAATGAAAGATATGGGACGAGTTAAAACGTACTTAGGTATGAATATTAATTATGATTGTAGTAAAAATTACATGACTTTAGATCAAAAGGACTATATTGAGTCTTTAGCGAGAAAATATAACCTAGAAAATGCGAAAATGTATGCTACTCCAATGGAACAAAACTTAAAATGTGAACCTGCTTTAGCATCAAATGATATAAAATATAGAAACTTAATTGGTGCACTGCTATATATAAGCTCAAGTACTAGACCAGATATATGCTATTCAGTAAATTACTTAAGTAGATTTCAAATTGTTACGACCAGAGTCATAATAAATATGCACTAAGAATATTAAAGTATCTATACTATACGAAAGAATTAAAATTGGTTTATAAGAAAAATCTAAATGCTACTACTTTAGAATGTTGTGTTGATGCCGATTGGGCAGGAGACATAGTTGACAGAAAATCAACAACGGGATATGTAATTAAAATGTATGGAAACACTATTTATTGGAAATCAAAAAAGCAGAATATTGTAACAAAGTCGTCTACCGAAGCTGAGTATGTTGCGTTATCAGCATGTGTGAGTGAATTAAAATTAAGTAAAGATTTGCTAAAGATATTTGAAATAGATATTAAGAATCCAATTAAAATTTATGAGGATAATGCAGGTGCGATTATTATTAGTAAATATGGAAATCTAACAAAAAATTCAAAATATATTGAAACACACTATCATTTCATAAATGAAAATATTTAGAAGGTATAATTGATGTAATTAAAATTGATACAGATAAAAATCCTGCTGATATTTTCACTAAAGCATTAGGACGAATTAAATTTGAAAAATTTAGAAAAGAATTACAATTAGAATAGGACTAAGTAATTGAGAATTATAAATCTATGGCAATATAAATGTAAGGAGGCGTGTTGAGATGTGTACATTTCCATTGTAAAATTAAATGTATGTGCTGTAGCGCACGAGCATGTGTTGATGTACTACTCTTCGTGGGAGGGACGCATGTAAGTCTCCCCACTATAGTACATGTAAGATTAGTATATAAGGGACAGCGACTAGCTGTATAGCGCTCCCTCTGTGAGAAGAACTAGATAGTTAAAAGAAGAAGATATAGCACGTGGCACTGAAGAATATGTAATAGATATAAAGTATAAATTTATATTAAACTTTTACCACTCATATAAAAAGATATTTTTCCTCATTATTTTAACATATATAAATAATAAACGTATTCACTGATAAGGATGACAAATCGTGAAATAGAAAAAGACAGACAGACAGAGAGAAACCGTAAGAAAGAATAAAAATGAAGAGAGAGAGAGAGATATACACGAGCCGATGAAGAAGACGTCATCGAACGTTCAGAGAGACAGACAGACAGACAGAGAGAGAGAAAGAGAGAGAGAGAGAGAGATATACACGCACGGAAAAGTAGAAGATGGACAGCAGACAGAATAGACACAAAAAGAGAGAGAGCGAGACAGAGAAGCACGCTTGTAGTGCGTGCGCGCGCGCGCGCACTGCTTCGGACGAGACGATAGTCGACGTGAAACTGGCACCGTCCGGTCGAAAGGAGAGGCGTGCGCGCGATGTACATAGGGTGATGGCAAAGCGAGAAGGGGTAGTTGTGTGAGGAGAGAAGAGAACTGGCTGGTGGTAGTAGAGTAGGAGGAACCGATGGAGTTGCTGCTGTTCGGGGAACAGAGACGGAGACAAACAGACATAGAGAAACAGACAGAGACAGTACAGAAAAGAAAAGAGAAGAGATAGAGAGAGAGAGTAAGAGAGAGAAAGAGAGAGAGAGACAGTAAGAGAGAGAGAGACACAGTGCAAGTATATGTACTATATATTACGGTATATAACGCGTGTTGAAGGAGCGAGAGAGAGAGGTAATCCGCGACACTAGCGACCACACCAACACCAACCAGGAACGGCGGCACAGACTATACACACTTTGCCGCAAAAGCTCGCTCGGAGGACACCAGAGAAAAAAGCACGTACTGATGCTGAGGAGAGAGAGAGGAGAGAAGAGGAGGAAGAGGGAGTAGAGTAGAGTAGAGAGTAGAGTAGAGTAGAGTAGAGTAGAGTATTGTCGGGGGGAGGGGGGCAAAACGGATGGATGAAGAGAGCAAGAGACCAAAAATAGACAGAGAGAGACAGAGAGGAGAAAGAGAGAGAGAAGGATTGAAGAAGGAGAGGAGGAGGGTGGGAGGCGCGTATTCGACGTCGTAGTTCGACCGACACGCCGCCTCGCGCGGAAACCGCCAGGCCAGCACCCGAGACCGATATAATAGTACCGGACTCTTCTGACAGCCGTAAAAGTAATAATAGTAGTAGTACTCTGTTTATAGTCACTCCTCCCTCCCAACCCCCTCTCCTCATCTCTAACCCCCTTCTCCTCCTCCCAATGCTGCTTTACCACTACACTCATTCGCATTTTCTTTCGCTCTTTTTCTTCGTCATCGTCCTCCTCCTCCTCCACCACTTCCTCCTCCTCTTCCTGCTACCTCTTCCCCCCCTTTACCCTTCTTCTCTCTCTCTCGCTCCTACTGTCCTACGTATTATAACACGATACACGGCCTGCCTAGCTCTTGGTTGCCTCGCTGTTGCTGCTGTTGCCGCTAAAACAACTGTACTCTACCTCCCCTCCAATCTTTCTCCTACTCCTCTTTCTTCTTCTTTTCCACCCACTAACTCACTCTCTTTCTGTTCCTCTCTTCGTCTTTTCATCTCATTTTCTAACTCTTTTCTTTTCTTTTTTCTTTTTACATGGCTACAATACACCCTGCGAGTACTACACATCTACAATGCGGTTGTTTCGATAGAAGCAAATAACGTACCGTTCTTATCTATCCTACCCTAAAAGTTATCGAGTGTGTATATGTATGTATGTATGTATGGTGTGTATCTTTCATTCGAGAAATAATTATTATTTATTTGGAGCATGTAATAGACGACAGTAATAATGATAACAAAACGATTCATAATTTTTCTATCGATGATCAATGCGATCTTTTAGGTGAATAAATGTTAATTTATAAATTATGTATATCCAACTACGTGGATAATCGTATAAACAATATCGTTAGCGTTAATTCTTTTAAAAAAAAAAAAGAACTTATATCGAAGATGATCGAATATATAAATCGAACAACGTTGGATCTATGTTAGGAAAAAGGAAAAGAATAAAGTACGATTAAAAACCTCGAACATTCGTTTTTGTTACGCGTATAAAATTATTATTTGAGATACGTAAGAAAAATCTGCAAAATAATTTTAAACAAATAAAGGAGTATATCGTTTTCGAGAACGTTGATATTTATTTAGGACATTTTTTATGATAAACACATTCGAGAAACAAGATCGATTAATTTATTTATATAATCCGTTAGATTAGTTTATCATCGTAACGTTTAATTAAATTTTTCAAATTTTGCAATTTTTATAAATAAAATCAGAAATAAAAAAAAGAAAAAATACGATAAAAGCGTGGCAAACATCTGGAAGATAAAAACACAGTCGCAAATATAAATTAATATGTTATTTCTAAATTATATTATAATATATATATAAATTATATAGATAATCATTATTATTATTAATATTTATTTATTTAATAAAATATATGCGAGAAAGAGCATAGACGAAAAATAAAAAACGTTCACGTCGGGGCGGGGAGGGGGTGGGGTGGTGGTTGTGGGAGGAAAATGATGGTCTCGTTCACACAGACGCCATCGAGTCGTCGTCGATCGGTTTTCGCTTACTACTGCTTTCTTGCAAAAGATTTGCTGTCTGTATTTCGTTAATGGTGCAATGTATAGTCGTTAAAAACTTTTACATTTGTTCAAAGATCTTAAAAAAACTATGGCCAGAAACCTACGATTAAACTTTTTTAATTTTATTAATTATTTTGTTTTAAATAATATGTATAGGCATTCGTAAAGCATTATAGTTTAAAAAGGTATAGTAAAACGTACGAGTAAATATTAACTGAGAAAATCTCTATCTAACTGCATAAGCTATTCTAAAAACTTAAAATAGTTCTATAGTCGTTTAAATATTATTCCGCAATGTAAAATAATTGTTATTTTACATTAGGTATAATGACGATTCTGCCATAGCAGAATAAATACATAAGTATATAAGATCAAAGTACAAAGTGTCCTAAATTTTTATACAATTAACTTCATTCTTTTAAATGATTTTGCACAATTATATAAAATTAAAAGTACAGTTGTTAGAGTCTAAATTAGGAACAATCAGTAAAAAAGGGTTATAATAATAAATTAAATTGTGTAATAGTCAATTAATTAATGTAGTTAGTCAGATATGATAACAATTTTTTTGTATCCTACGTTGATTAAAATGCCTGGCATTGTGGACAACGGCATAGAAAAACTCAAAAATTTGGCAGTCAAAATTCCCTATAAACATATATATGGTAATATAGCGTATGTAACGGAGTAATATTAGTTTAGGATAGGCTATAGGATAATCTAATCTTAGTTTTGTTTTACGATAGAATAGAAACTTATGGAACTGTAGGAATTCGTAAGAAAGGTCCTCTTACGAGAGGAATATAATATTATTTCCTATCAAATAACGTCTGGTGGTCTATAGACTGTGGAGATTACGAGAACGCTTTGTACGCACTCCCACTCTAGGGAGTTTGCCGTGGATTTGAAAGAAAGACAGTTGATGACAATAATGGATCGGAAAAGGGACTAGCAACCGCCTTGCGTACCCTTTACCCCCTCGTCGGCGGTATGACTGATGCATAAGAAAAAAATAGAGTTAGTCACCTTAGATTGCGCTTCGAAAGTATTATGATTGCACTGGAGTTATGTGTATGATTAAGTATTAAGAAGTCTTATGGTATTATGTCGAGATATTAAGTGGTCGTATTATGTTGAAGGGTTATGTGTTCTTATGAGTGATTATTAGTTCTTATGTCTTTGGTGTTATGTCTTTTTATGCTTTATGTTTCTAACGTTTATGATTATGTTATTTTGAAGCCTTATGTTTAAGTGATTTTATGTATGATTCAATAATATGTGTACTCTTTACTATTAATCCTGACAAACGGTTATCTAAATAGTAACGCCCCTTTTCCCCTTGCATCCAGACAAGAAGAACGATCTTATCTCATCTCTCTCTTTTTTTTTCGTTTACA